>NC_056705.1:30339936-30492436 GCF_018831695.1 Puntigrus tetrazona | reverse complement strand
TACTAACTATGAATAAGCAGCAAAGTAGTAGTTCATTAAGGCAACATTCATAGTAAATGTTTAATTAATGGACAGAATTATTCTAAATAAAGTTTTACCATAAGGTTTTGAGAGAGTTATTCAACTAGTCATAATTGTTTCTTGATCAGTTACATAAATATAAATGTTTACTCCAATAGAAATTCCCATTAAATATATATATATGACAGAACAATTTTTGGGCAGTGCAGATAATCAAAAACTGCCAAACTATAGGCCAATATTTTGGCTAGAGATATATTGGTTGACCACTAATTATATATATATATATATATATATATATATATATATATATATATATATATATATAATGTATCTCATTTATAAATGGGATTTACAACACAGTTGCTTGTTAATGGTTTGATGAAATGTCATATATACCCACAACAAAGCATGGACCAGCTGAAGTCTTCAGACATTCTTCCAGTAATTTCATCCGTAGTCTCTGCAGCTCTGGACTGTCCCACCTCTGGATCAATTCCTCAGTACAGGTCCACCACCTGGAATATACACATACACACATATTTAACAAACCACCGAAACACACACACACACCGCTGCATACAACCTCCTGTTTTGCAGCACTATATGAAGACAATACTTACATAGTATTTAAGGCCACCTGATATAAAGTGTGACCGAATATTCTTTCTTTCTTTCCTAACAATTTATTTCTGCTCCTTTACACCTTTATGCATTGATATATATATATATATATATATATATATATATATATATATATATATATATATATATATATATATTTTACAGTTGACAGGAAGCAAAAACTCATGAACCAGAACTCTAATTGAGATGCCCAAAGTGCAACATCCCCGCAACGGAAAGTTTAGTGGAACGCTCCACTTACTTTTTAGTTTTTTCATGAAAAAGAACTGGCACAGGATTCATAGAGGCACTTTGAAGGAATAAAATTTTATAAGACCTATATATCAACACCCTTAACTAAAGCCTAATTCTTTTTATTACTAAGTAAGGAAGATCTATAGGGAGTAATGAATGCCTGGGAGAGTATGAATTTCACACTCTTTTTCAGCACACATTAGCACTTTAAAAGGAGCCACAGGGAGAGGGATGAAGGAAGAGACAGAGAGAGAGAGAGAGAGAGAGAGAGAGAGGAAGAGAGGAACAGAAAAAGAAGAGCAATGCTGAGAATGTGTTCCTGCAGTCAGCTAAATGATGCACGCACACTGGGACACAATAAACTGCTTACTGCCCGCAATAAAGAGTCTCTAATATTTTGAGTGTGTTTTCAGAATTGCTACATTAGTTTGAGTCTGACTGCACATATGTACACTACCAGCCAAAGGTTTGGAAACCGTAAGATTTCAAATGTTTTTCTTATGTCTATCAAGATGCATACATAAAAAAATACAGGGATAAAATATTTTTACCATTTAAAAATAATGAGTTTCTATTTTAATATAATTTATAATATGCAAGTGATTTCTGGTGCACATTATTTTCTATTTGATAAACTGTCCAACTAAATTTTTCTTATTAAAATAATGGCAACCTCACTGTTTAAAAGTTAAAATTTAAATAAAATTGATAAGAGTGACATATCTGCTACTACTGTTTTTCTAACATTCTATTGATAAAAACAAAAAAAAAAAACGTTACGTTATGGAATTTCAGCATTCAAATTCAAAAACTTATACATCATATATTATATTCTACATAAAAGATCACCACAATCGTGCAGAGTTCTAATTAAACACTTTTTTTCAAACACATATTATAATCAAAATGTCTTTCCAAGACTGACACTAAACACTCCAGAGATCACTGATTGCATGATGCATTTGTCAAAGACCAAAAGATTTTTTTCGCCAAATAACAATAATTAAGGTTTTAATAAACGTATCGCTACATCGCTGATACAACGGCTGTATTTCATTACATTATACTATACTATACTATACTATCTAAAATGAGATGTTGCAACTACACGCCAAGAAAGAAAAGAATAATTCCAGATGTGCTGATGCTGTAAGATAGAGGAGGAGCTTGGGATGAGTGTGGCACGGGCGCGATAGGTTAAGTGTAGCTCAAAAATGCAACTTAAATAGAAGGCAGACTGCTATGTGTTGAATTCTCTATACGAGACGCTTGGATCAGCTGGTTGTCAGCCGATGCGTAGCTTGACTGACATGAACTGATGCTCGGCTTCATTTTTTAAAAAGACTGAATACTGTGCATCTCTCTAACGTGAGCAGATACTAAATTCCAGAATAATTCGATAAGCTGGTTGGGCAGAAAGGAAATAAGGCAATTGAAGTAATTCCACCTTTGCCTTTTCAATGTTTCTCATCAACTTAAAAAAACACACAGACAGATACATTTACACATACACACTCTCACACTCGCATTACAAGGGTTCACCTGCACTGGTGGCAAAATGACAGAGGAACCAGAGACCAGCGGAGTGAAATTGCTTTGTGTGTGTGTGTGTGTGTGTGTGTGTAGTAATGGACTTAATGAAGAGAGACAGGACATTTCCTCAGCACTCAGTACGCCAGGACACAGGAATATCCCTGGACATATTTGTCAGAATCAGTGTCACTGGTGCAGATAATTCAAACGGCAAACACGCTTTCAGGGGAATTCTCCTTCTGCTGCACGCATGTCAGCGTGTGTGTGTGTGTGCTGAAGGACTGCGGCTCTGGTAATCAACTATATGTTCCTGTGTGTGTATGCTGATCACATCCGTCGGGCGTGCAAGTATGAGCGCGATTAGTTTAATCTGATGTTGATTTAATGCGTCTATGCCGGTCACGTCTTTTTCTTCTCGCAATCTCAAGCAAGTCCAATAAAACTCTGATGTCATTCACATTGTGGTAGCTCTTTAGGACCCCATTTCTTTTGCTCAGCCGACAGAAACCAAGCCTATGTGGGTCCTGCCATCCCCAGACTTCATTTAACAAATACAATCATGGCTTCCGCCCAAGAGCGCATAAAGCACGAGAGACTGCCTACGTAATGCGGGCTCTACGCTCAACCTCTCTATGCTAATCAAACTTCTAAGAAGAGAGAAATACTTCATATGAAAATGTCCAGCTTTTTGTGTATACGCTTATAATGCTGAAAAGGAAAATTCGTGCCAAATTGGCTGCAAGGGATTAGTAAAACTTTACAATAAAGTTCAGTTTTTAAACATTATTAGTCTAATGCCTAATGTGCACCATTAGAATTAGCATAGCATTGCATTAGCATGAGCAAACAGCATTTACTGCTGCACAGTAAAATAATTCAGATCAAGTAGATGCTCTATTTAAATTAGTTTATTCCTTTTTGGCCATATTCTTCTTCCGAAGAAACAATTATTTTACCGCCTTAAGACTGCTCATATGAAGAGATTATATTTTAGTGAATTTTCTGAGATTATACATGTCCGGATGTCCTGTTTAACTGTGAGCACTCCTCTCTCTTTGGGCTTCAAATGTCTGAAATTAATTTGTCTGAAATGTGTCATAAATCAACATCTCAGGAAAATATTATGGGGTTTCACATCATCAAAATATGACTCATATGAGGACAGCTGGACTAAAAGCATGTTTATTATGCATTTTTGGGAGACATATCAAATGAATAGGAAAGAAATTATTATATTATTATTATTATTATGTCAATTATTACTCCAATTATTTCTTCTTTTCATGATATGTTGAGAAATGAGAAAACCTGTTTATGACCATTTTACACACATTTGGCAGAATTGCCAATTATCAAATAATTATGGTGTAATATAGTTGAGAATCATTGTTATACAAATTTAGCAAAATCTTGAAAACTACAACGAAAAATCTATTGTTTTTGAGTCCTGATATCCTCAACCGAGGACATAGCATAACGTATGGATGAAATATCATTCAAAAAAATTCTCAGGTGTTAAGAGGTTCAAATAGATAAGCTCTTTACATCACAACACAACGAAAACGAAAACAGCAAAAGTTGAAATAAAACCAAAAAACAGCAAAAGCAAGTAACATTTCAGTACATGTAAATATTCACAGGAATCTATACTGTTAAAAGCACTCTTTATTTTTTAATAGCTAATGGATTAACAAATTAAGTCTTAACGGTAGGTTGCTATTGTATTAATTCACATTGAGATTAACAGGTTTTGACAGGTTTTACATACTATTGCTGGTCTACTTAAAAAAAAAAATCAATCTGTCAACCAACCAATACATTAGTCCTACTGACACAAAATAAATTTGGGGCATATGTTAAAATGCAAATAGACATGTGCACCACAAGTAAGCCATTACAGATGTTTACATGGTGAAGTGAAGTCAGGATAAAGGGCAAACATCAAACAAAGTGTTTGGCTTAAACCATGTTCACATGATGGTTGATGGTTTATTGAGCACACAGTGTAAGATCACGCATGTAAACGCACACACTGACCTTCTACATTGTCATCAGGAGTATGAACACGATCATTCTTTGTGATCGGCGGATCATAGCAAAGACTGGCAGGACGTTTTCTCATTGGCTGGACTGCATTTTGGCTGCTGGCTTTGGAGCAAGTGGTGGGAGAACTGTTTTCACTCAAACAGAGTGAGTGCAATCAGTCATGCTTTCACACACGCGCGCTGACACTGTGCACAAACACTTACACACATCCAGCTTGATGGATCTGAACTATTAACTAACCAAGCAATTAGACTGTGACAGCAGGGCCCTGGGAAAGACTGATAACAAGGTATATAGAAGCCCAAACATCTGGATACGACAACACAGATGACAAACACACCCTCCTTAGATGTCACGAACAACTGAGAGAGGGACACAAGGAGACAATTAGCATGCATCTGATGCTTTACATAAAAAAGCAAACCTGAGAAAATGAATCAAGGAGCTGTCAGACAGTAAAAAAGCTGCGATGTTCAGCAAAACAGTGATATTTTGGGAACTCGAGCCACAAAGCCATCAGATTTGTAATAAGTGGAAGGGTTAGCAGAGTCCGCCATATGAGGGAAATTAAAGGCTTAGCATAGTCCCGTATGATAACACAAGATTTTATGAACATAGTGTCTGCCAATGATTCCTTAAATTACGACAGCTGTCATCTACTTTAATGATGAGCATATTTGTAAATGACAACCTAATTACATTGTTATGAACTATGAAAAGAGCTCAATTTAACTGGTATCATGAGTAGTATTACAAACACTTGCTTTCTTTAATGTATCACGGCCCACGCTTAAACCACACATGGCTGTTTTAAAAACACACACACACACACACACACACACACACGCGCAGCGTATGCACCCAGTATCATTAAAAGCAGTGTGTTGCACCCCGACGTAGAGTAAAAGGGACTGAAATGCCATCATTTTCCACTAATAGTGCGACCGCATAGAAACGATGATGAGGTTTACTCAGCTACTGAGGGCTCTGGCCATAAAATTTCATAACATGAGGCAAATATGACTGTATTTACATAATTACACAGCTCAAACTGAGGATTTGCAAACATAATGCTTCATAAATCCCAAATGGCTGGTGATAAAGGGTGAAAATGTGTCAAACTGGTCAATGTCAGTGCTGGAAAAGTTCTACATTTAAATTGAAACTTACCCTGTAGACATTTTAGGTGACGTGAAAGCAGGTAGCCATAAACTAAATCAAAGGAAAGTTTAATTCATACAATAAAAACATTCATAGACAAAACAACTCAAGCGCTGTTGTTGACAGGTTTTAATACTTCGGGATTTACTGCATCCGTAATCTGTGTTCAAAGGCAACGTTTCACGCTTCTTCTCTTTTCTCCTCGGTTTTCATGATTATTCGAGAACTTTCATGCGATGCCTTGAAGATGGAACGAAAGCGAATGAAATCATGTAGAAAACTATCTAAAAACAGCCCACAGGACACCCTGAATGTAAGAAAAGAGGCCCGTCTTTGTGTGCTGCTGAAGAAATAAAAATATATATAAAAATTATTAGTTGTGAGGAACAATCTTGTTTTGTAATGGAAATATGCTGTCGACTACTTGATGACATGATTGTTCATATAGAGAAGCGCATATATAGGGACCATTTAGGCTTTTTACACTCATTGACATGGACATGGACCAGCTGTGACTTTCTTCTCAAACATGAAATTTCAAGGTTGCATTGATTATCAATATAGGTTATCAATGCATTCCCGTGGAAGCAAGGAAGTCAGTAATCAAAAGGGAGTTCTATATCTATACATCTATCTACAGAGAATAGTTTTGAAATAAAAATAAAGTGTGATGTTACACATATCTACAGCTATACTGTATCAGTAAACAGAAATCGTAATCTAGATTCAGCTTGTTTTGGCTGCCTGCAGCGATCGCTACTTCTGCTAAATAGAAAACGATCATGTAAATGGTAAACAGCGCCAAGAGTCAAATGGTTAGAAAATGCGGAGTTATGAGCAGATTTCATGATGAGATCCAAAACGATTGAGCGGAGGATACAAACATCATTTACAATGCAGTTGCCAGTTTCAGCCCGATGAAAAGGCCCACAGATTCTCCTGAGACGAGTTATGATTTATTATCCTTCTGGCTCCTGCCTCTACATGAATGTATCACTTTAAGAGAAGACAAATGAGTCAACTGATGGCCCCATTAAGGGCCAATTAGAAGAGAAATATGATTCTCCAACGTGTACATTGGTTGAACGCTATATCTTACGCTTTACACCGGCCTGATTATCTAAAAACAAGAAGAGAACAAAAGCATCTACAAGAGCAAAAGTGGGAGCGCAACCGAGGTACGCTGGCAGATGAAAACTGTAAGATAGCAAAATGCAGAAAGCAAGAAATAAAAAGGCCTGTCAGAAGTCCCCTGATTTAAGAGGCTGTTAGCTCACCCACCCTGCAGAGAGAACCATGTTCCTCAACCCCTCGGAGCAGTCACCAATCTCCATGCCTTCATCTCATCTCACAAAACTACCCACAATGCATTGCTCTTGAGAGCCTCTGCAATTAGACTACTGCTATGGCAACCAGCTGCCTAGCCTGCTTGCCTTTTCAATTTAGAGAGAGAGAGAGAGAGAGAGAGAGAGAGAGAGAGAGAGAGAGAGAGAGAGAGAGATGTGAGGAGAGAGCAGCCAAATGTTAAAACCATAAAACCTTTGCATCAATCATGTCTATGCCTGGAATGAAAATGGCCGCTTTTTTTCTGCAAATGGCTAATCGATGCGCTGCAGCTGAAAATGTAGAAGCCACCTCAATTCCACACAAGCCCATGGATCAACACACCAACAGTGAGGCGTAACCTCCAAACCCTGTGAGGAATGAGCGCTTGTATTTCAGTCCTTCTATCTTTTCATCTCTCTCTGTCTCTTTCTGTTTACCCTTCGGCTGTTTTCCATCCCTTTTCTCACCTTCTCATCTGCTGAAGCTTCAATGAGTGCTGACAGATCCAATGTGCTCTCGCCAGCATGGAGCACTTACACAACAGGCCATGAATTCCCAGGGTGACTGTAGGGGTTGGGGTTGGATCTATAGCCCGCTGAGGAGTGCGAACGAGCCACCAAATGATGGTTACATAGGTCATAATCCCACTCTACCACCTTTATGACCTTAAGCGAGGCAATTAACCCTGGCACAAACTGCTAATATCCTTTTCTTCCCCACAGATACACTTTTCTGTGTTAATGCACCTTTTCTAGATGGCACGAAATCCATTAGCTCCACGGTAAAACTCTGAAGGGCATTCGTTTGATCACAATAACAGAACAAAAGATGTAGAAGAGGCTCACGGTTTTGAGTTAAAAGTCCAGCAGTAGCTTTGCATCTAGTAGAAAGGACTCTGTCCACTGGTTTTGTAACTGGATTTTGAGATGAAGGCATTGCAGTTTATAATTTAATTATACCAATTGTTAACCATACACTACTATCTGTATATTTTGTGTAAATTTGTTAGTTTCTGAAATTATATATTTTTGTCTTTTTGCTTTTGAACCGTTTCGATTTTCCTGAAACGCGTCTACAACAGGCCATTGAATGGAAGCTGTGGTTTAACAACATGCCCCGAAAGCTAAATTCACTGTAAAATTAATCAGCCCTCTAAATCTATGAGAAATGAAATCTGTCAAAAGTCTATGACCTTGAAGCCTGTGACTGACCGCTTCATATTCATTTTAAAGCTGGAGAAAAGCTGAAACAGCTGACATTTTAGGGACCAAATTCTCGCTAATCACAACTATAAGCCAATACTGTCCATAAAACAAAATGTTAAATCACTGACAACATACATTATTAAGTTATATGTGTATATTTACATTTTTTAGCAGTATTTTGTCGGAAATCATTATTACTGTGTGTGTGTGTGTGTGTGTGTGTGTGTGTGTAACATTTAATTAGAATTGCTTACCAAACTCCCGATTAATAAACATTCGTACAAATGTGTTTATATGCAAATCAGTCGGTTCAGTAGACTACCTGACACATTTAGTCTCGACTCAAGCCCTGTAATCAAACCTCGCCTCTGCTGCGGTCGTCATGGCAGCCAAACAGCATTACCAGCGATCTGCAAGTGCCTACAGCTACTCTCTTTCGCTCTCATTGAATTATTAGGTCCATCATTAAGAAGTGGTGTTGGTATGAAAACAGGACTTATGCTCATGCGTGATGCGTGAAAACTGGGCCTGTGTTGATGTGATCAAGCTGACTGGAAGCTCATCGGGAGATAGCGAACAGATTACACAGTTGTTGGAAATGGTCAGTTGAGGTTTAAGTGTGAACCTATGGTCTGTGGCGACAGCGAGACTATGAGGGTCGCGTGAGGAGAAGAGCATCATCCATTTTTGATCCTTTTGACCTTCCGTTTTGTTTGAATGGACGTGAAAGATTTTGGAAAAAAATAAGATTTGGGGTTTTCAATGAATTTGTTACATGCCTTATTCTAGTTTTCCATTACTAGAAAAATCCACAGACAAACTCTGATGTAAATGATTAGGCTGGGATATTTCAATATCAGAAAAATATCAGAAGGAGAAAGTCAAGTCTCCAATATATAAAAAGCTGACATGAGAGTAAAAACAAAAGCATGCTGTGTAAAAGCAATTTAAAAATTGACTGCAACTCCATAAAAAGAAAGTCTAATCATTATAACTTTTCATATAAAGCAGATTATGGTATACGCCGTAATTCGCTCCCCACACTGTGAAAGCCTATCAGAGTCCCACACTGTCATGTTACAGCGCTTGCAGGCCTGATCCCGCCACTGCTAAAGGGATTGAGTGAGTGTGTGTCTGTGTGTGTGTGTGTGTGTGTGTGTGTGTGTGTGTGTGCTGTGACTGGACTGGGATGAAGCCTTGGGCAGAGAAATGTAGCCTCACGCACGCATGCCATGTACACAGACACACTCTATCCGGCATCCATCCTCTCAGGGATGGCACAGGAAATAGAATCAAATAACGGTGACCAGAAAGAATCGCAATTTGCCACATCATATTTTCTGGTTGAGAGAACTCCCTCTTTTTCTGTCTGTCTCTCACTTTTCTCTCTCACCTTCTCTCTCTCACACCCCGATTCTTTCAGTTTTCCTCTTCCTCTCTGACACTATCTTCGTTTTCTCTCAGTTTAGCTTAAACAATAATGAGATGAATGCAATTAATGTAAGGGACTTTTTTTCAGCAACATATCCAGCAAGCTATTAAAACATCCTTAAAACAGGATACATTTATTTAATGCAAAAATCCTAACTTAATACAGCTCTTGAATTGGGTTTCATTTATTTTGTATAGTTGTAAGTCTAAGCCTAAATATATTTCAAAATAAAAGTACTGATGCAGATTATTTCTTTTTTTAGTCTTTATCTTTTCAGGGATTTTTATTTTCTGAAAGGAATGATTCATCCCAGGAATGAGGATGTCCGTTCCACAGAAATGTAAACAGAAAAGTAACATAGTGAATTATGCCAGAAATAGTAAAATTGGATATGACAAATTCTTGATTTAGTGTATAAATAAACAAAAGAAAAACGTACATGCTGTGTAGGATTAGGGATGTGGGGTAGATGTGTATTGTATAAAATGTATATAATACGCATGCCAAAAAATCATATTTCACATCAAAGTCCATTTTTGTGTATCTACCCCAATTTTTCTGTTTCATTTGTCACACTATTTATATACATTTCATGAGACCGGGCTAATTTTTCTTAAAATGTAAATGCAGTCTAAAAAAAAAAGAGCTGTTGTCTATGATGTAGCACTAATCGAAACATACTGACCATTGCAATTGCATGGATAACTTGTTAGATTAAAGCATGTTGCGATAAAGAAATGCATTAAAAAATTAATTGTCAGTATTCAGTAATCTGTATTATTTTGAAGAATCATACAGTGAAGACTACGCCTAACACGTGAAGTACTTTTATTTTATTAGATTTTTTCAAGTAAACTAAGAAAAGAACAAAACAGTCTATTGTTGAAAGTTGCTTTAGGTTTTTAGAAAAACAAGCACTTTTTACATCATCAGTGTATTTTATATTCGTTTCAGTTTGCTTCTTTTTCTTTATTTTATTTCTGACTGTATACTTCTCTTAACTGTGTTTACCAGTGCATATTTTTAAGTTTAGGATTTTTTGATTTGATATCTGGTGACATTTAGGCAGGCAATTTGGGTATTAAGACCTGCTCACGCTGCGAAATGCGCTGCTCATTTGCATAGAGTTAAACTTTTGCTACTTTGTTGCATCGCTGGACAACTTGCATCCTGTCTCCGGCGGTCTCGATCGAAATGTGGTTTTGACGTAACGTGTTTCTGACAGCATGAATGGGGCTTAGGATTCACCTAACCCATCCCATCCAAAAATCATGATCAAATTCAAAAAATCCGTTTCACATCCATTTCGGATGCATGTCAAAAATTCTGAAGTAAAGATCTGCTCATTACTAATTATTTAATGACACCGTTAAATGCAATCTTCAGTAAACACACACACACATATATAAAGTGAGATTATCACTATTATCAGTGGCACTAAAAAGACCAGAGCAGGCTTGTGTTTAACAAGGCATAGTCTTACATAAAGATCTGTTTCTTAAGGGGACGCTCTTGAAATCAGGTCAAGCTCCCACACCCATGTAGCCTCGGTTCAATCTCAGCACACTGTCTGCCTCAATGGCCAGAGCACCTCTTCTAGGCCCTGCATTTGTTTACCAAATTGCACGATAAAAATCTCTCCTCTCTGCTCCATTCTGTCGGACAACAAACCATTTGCATTGTAAATACCACTCCAGAGAGAGGAGGAGAAGAGAAAGAGGGAGATTTTTTTCCTGCCCAAGCTCCTGAGGGCAAATATAAGAGAGACGTACTTTCGTCTTGCATGGGCATATCGGTGCTGAGATCGCATAATAGTCCCTAAGAAACTTTATCTTCCCAGCCAACGAAGCGAGAGGAAGAAAGCAGAAGGTTGGGCAAGGAAAATAAAAGACAAAGGAATCTGTTTATCAATATCTTAATGGTTGCTGTAGAGAATTTACAGAAAAGTGACGCTGCGTTACCTGGAATTCAATGCCATAGTTCTCCCTGCAGAAGTCTCGGAGTTTGGGATAGACGTGTTCTTTCAGAGCGTTTCTCTCTGCTTCTGTATCTGTGGCGGGAAACACAAACGAACATGAACGTTAAGACAGAATACTCAGAGAATGGAAGTTGAAATATTTATCTGTAAATAGTAAATCAATTTAGTTAACAGGCTGTAATTAAAGAGTGTATTTTCAAAAACCAATAAACTAACATACATACATACATTTATTTAACCAGTATTATTATCTCAGCTTTATTTCTAGTATTATTTGTATTCAACAACAAAAACACCACTGAAAGATTACCAGACTCATGCATCATGTTATTAATGCGCCCTTCAAATAATACTTGGTGTTTCTGTGATACATGTACAAAAAAAAACAAATTGCATCTATGTGGGTTAAAGGTCTATTCCTCTAAGATACATAACATCATATGCATGAGTGCTTACAGGTAAATCACATACAAACTTCTCTCTTTCGGTCGCTGTCTTTGTTCTCTCTTCAAACTCTGTTCTGTCACACACTGTATTTTCTGGGGATGGCTGCCAGCAAGGCTTGAAAACAGAGATTCCCGGCTTACACTGTAGTCACTTCTGTTCTCTGCGGCTTGTAGCAGAGCGAAACAAACGCAGCGTCTAAGATCACGCTGACAATCTTAGATTCAGAGACTGCAATGAAACACGAACTTGCATGATTTCGAGAATGTAAAACATAGCGATGACATCAAATAAAGAAATATATTACTGAAAAGAATGAGATGAATGAGAATACGAGGAGACGACTGTCAGGCTTTACACTAACTGGTTCAGCTTGTGCACTGCTGCCATTAAAGCAAAAAAAAAAAAAAAAAGGTTAATTTAAGTTAAAATGCAAAAATAGCAGCGTTTACTCGATTCTTGCAAACATCAGCAGTGGATGCTATTGAATATTCCATGATGCCCTTTGTCACAGGCAGTCAGGGCAAAATGAAACATGAGAGTTGACACATTGAGGATACTCATGCTTACTGTATTTACTACTGTACACAGCTGCTTGTGTGAGCCAAAAACAAACACATCACCAGCGCCCTATTCAGAACACTTACAACCCTTTTATACAGAGCTTAAAATAGTCTCAAATACGAATATGAAAAGATGCACACGGGCCATAGGTGATAAGCCGTCAAACATGCTAAGCTTCGACTTGACCTTCAGCGGTGACAACAAGGTAGCTGAACGTACATTTAAACCCGTTTCCTCTTTTACCCGTCTGTATCGGTTTGCTATTGTTCAGGCTCTCCGCTGATAGCTTATATTTGCGACAGAGAACAGGGAAATCTGACGGAGAGCTCTCTGTGGAAGAAGAGGCCAATCAAGCGCACGGAACCCTCTAGATACAGGCGCGCCAAGACAGCGTGTCACAGCCGGCTACAGCATCTCTATCTGTGTCAACCTAGATTTCAGATTTTTGGCGGGTTGAACAGCTCATGCGCTTTCATGTTTTAAATCTTTTTATAACTGTCCGCTCTCGTTCTGATCTTTTCGGCTGTCCTATAAAGCGCCTAGCCTTAGCGTGTTACTTTCCTCTCACACTGTGTTCACCGGCCGTTATCGTTTTCTCAGTAATAAATGTTGTGGAGAAACTATCCAGGGTTTCTGTTTCCCACCCACTAGCTTTGAACCGGCTGCCTTGATAACTGTGCCTTCTCTTTTCATGTCTTCCTGTACTCTTTTAACTTTTTTTCCTCACCCCAACAAAACTTAAACATGACCATCCAAGCGAATCTATTTTGTAAATGTATATCGTCTTAGAACAGCGTCCTTGTGAAAACAAACCGGGAAATAGAGATTCTTAGGGCATTTCGGTGAATATTTCATGGGATTTATTGCAAACTGAATTGATAAGACCACAAATGCAGACGTTTTTACAGTGGTATACAAAGAAAAAATTAGAGGAAATTATATACCATGCCGCGTTATAACATTAACGTTATCATCTTAGAAATTATCCAGAGGGAAAATGTACAGCTAATTTAGTCAAACTGACAGCCCTTTATCAAAAATACAGTGGATCCACTGTCAATAATGATATGTGAAGCTTTCAAACTGCAAGCAGCTTTCGGCTGGCAAAGTTGTTAACATCATGCAAAATTCACGTTTTACCCTATTTACATGGCTTTATTTCGCCCATGACCGTTCGTCAAACAGAAGGACATCTGATCGCACCTTTAGGACATTATTATAGCTGCCCTTTCATCATAACACAAACATTTATTTCCAAAAGGTTTGTTGTGGCCTTATCGTTCAACGTCCAATGCTGAAATAATCTCACCACATGCAACAAAACCATCCTTACAACAAAGCTTTAGACCACATTATCGTCGAGTTTGTAGACAAGACACGTATAGACAGGCAAAACACCAGGGAAAAACCTAAGTAAATACCTTCCTTATAGTCATAAGCGAATTAGCTGCGATGCACTGAAGAGCACCTTGGACAGCTCATTTGCATAACAGATTGAAGCTTTCAGAATGGATCCATCTGGAAATTGTGTCAAAGATATAGGTGTAGAGAAAGACGAAGAAAAATAGAGAGGCCATAATTTACATGTGGCCTGTTTGAAATGTCTGACATGACTGACATTGATGAAAAAATTGCTCTTTCACTATAGGCTGGGGGGAAGGAAGGTAATGCCAGTAAAGCATTATTGAACCATAATGAATTTGAAGGAAGGAAGGAAGGAAGGAAGGAAGGAAAGTGAGGAAGACAAAGGTGGGAGTCATGAAAGGTGTGAGAAATAAATGACTTGAATGAGACTTTTCTATAATAAAATGATGTAGCCCAATCAGCACCTAAATGAGATTTTTCAGTCTCCCACATTAAAAGTGAACATAAAATCAAAACAGACCCTTGCCACAGAGGTTCTAATAACTACAAGTAACTTTGCAACTGCGTGTCACCTAATTGCCAGCTAACTCTAATTAGCCGACAGTCTCCTGATACTCTACTCTACTGGTAGCTGACATGTAGTTAATGTAGAATAAATAAAATGTTACCCATTCCAGGACTTTCACACAAAGAATGAGTTTTTCTTGACATACGCTTAAATGTTAGTTTTTTGACCACAATAAAATATCATGCTGTTTTAGTGTCTCTTATTCTTTGTATTTGAGTTAAGCGCCTCAAAACATGTCTCACAACACCTGCATTTTGTTTCGCTTTGGTGCCTCCTGAGTCCTGTCTAGCATGTTTGAAACGCACTAATGCATCCTGTGGGTTTTTATATTTTTTTAATCATTTTTTAACACTTGTTCACTATTAACCACAACTTTCCCTTGATATATTCCTAATGTGCTGTTTATTAATACTTAGTAAGGCAGTTGTTAAGTTCAGGTATTGCGTAGGATTAGGAATGAAGGTCATGTGGAATGAGGCATTATTATGTGCTTAATTACTAAATAAATATAATAAAATGGCTAATATTCTAGTAATATGTACATGCTAATAAGCAACTGGTTATCAGACCCTAAAATAAAGTTACTACAATGAATATCTCAACTAACATCCTAATCAAATTATCAAAATAATTACCATTTAAATATATATATATATATATATATATATATATATATATATATATATATATATATATATATATATAGACTCATATTTTAGAGCTGTATAGCATGTATGTTCTAGTAGAAATAGATGGCACACCACATTACCATCAATGACATTTTAAGATAAAAGCTTTTTACAGTCACTTAGCATGTCCTAAACATGCATTAATAGTTTATGAAGATCTGCGTCATTTCCAATCTCAAGCTCCGGCGTGTATCTCGCTCAATGTTCTGTCCAATCATGTCTATAATCTGGGGTAAAGCCTTTTGTGCAGTCGTATCCCATGGGGCTTTTGGCGTGTGCGTCTCCAGCTGCACGGGCTCTGAAGGCATGGTGGCATATAGATGAGCTCGGTATTGATACAGCTGCCCGATGCTGAAGCACAAGACTCTTAGGGATTAGGTGAGGTCGCAAGATGGAGGACGGTGGAATGAGAATTGCTCCCCATCAAAGGCGCTTTGATCGTGGTGTGTAACGACCGAACGAAATCCCATCTGTGACTAAAACACATTCCTGTTGGCAATTCATTAGCTCCATGGCATTAGTAAACTAATTACCAAATGCTCAAAGGCAAAAATATTATCTGAATATTCAAAGCACATAATTATGTAGCATTATTATAAGCCATTTGAGGGCTTTTGAATGCAGTGCTTATGAAGCAATGTTGCATTAAAGGTTGAAGTGTGTAAATCGGTTCTCTGTTAAAATACTATGATAATTTAATATGCAGAGATTCTAAATTAGCCATTCATAGGATGATACCCCCTGAAGTACGCTAATAACACATTTGCCAGCTAGCCCATCGTAACAATACTGACTCAACCAAGAAAGTCCATACTACCTGGAGATCAACTGATTTCAATGGCAATTGCTCGACTGCTGATCTCTGATCTTATTCACATTTTTGAGCAAACAACTGAGGTGTAAAGGCCACGTGGCTAATCATTTTGAAACCTGTGAAAATTAACCATGATGATTATTGGCTAATGTTACCAAGAACCCAAACAGATGCACCTAGTAGTTCTTTAGCTAGCATTAGCACTGCTGAATGCTTCCAATGACAGAAACATACATTAGATAAACAGTCTGTTTTATTTATTTTGTTTTTCAATTTTTTTAAGACAGGAAGCAGTATCTACCAATATAGATACCGATCTTTTTGAAGTCTTCTTTTCATCAGGTAGAAATATCCAATCAGGATTTTTGAATATTTATTCAGGGCCTGGTAACATTTTATTTTAGGGTCTCTTAACTTGTTGCCATTAGCATGCATATTACCAGAATATTAGCTATAAGCATTCTACACAATTATTGTACACAAAATCCAAAATCCAAAAAGGGCATTTTTTGACGTTTTTTGAAAATAATTATAATTATCTCACCATGTTTGATCAAAAAAGTGAATTTTTGTTTTCACAATCATGCAGTTGGTGCGGAACAGCTTACACACAGCACAAGCCTGATTTCGTGAACTGTACTGTATGTACTGTAGGTTCACACATAATCTGCCATCTATTTTTGCCTGGTTTGTCTAAAAGCGTTTTCTTTCCTTTCAACCTAGTCAAAAAGCTACATGTGCTGACTTTGAAAAACAGTAGACTTTCAATATATGCATTTATCGTGTAATTACTACATTTTCGTGTCAATCCGTGTTCATATTCACCACAAAGTGCTTGCTGTGTAGCAAAAGTAGGCTCGTGGAAACGATTACTGTGCTGCTGCGGCGGACGCTTTACTACTTCTGGAACGCACTGCCGGGCTGCAACCGTGCGTTGTGTAAATGGTCAAATCCACTAAGATGAGCGCAAAATGCCAACCCTCTAATGGCAGGTGAGAACACTTTATAAACATCAAACATCCTAAAGAGATTATCAGATGATAGAGATTGGTAGTTGATCAACTGGACCATTGTAATTGTCCAACCAGTTGATTTTAGTTGATCCGCAGAACCGTGGGTGGAGAATGTTTTCACCAAGATATATACATTGTTAACACACATACTGATTCTATTCCCATCTGTGGGTAAAGCTAAATATTAAAAACGTGTGTTCCACTGTTTAATTTTTGGTCTTCTCATGACTAAACAACACTATGCTAGTAGCATATCTACAGAGGCGACAACCAATGAGTGTGAATCATTGCAGTGAAATGACTTGGGTGACTTGCATCATAAACATGTAAAACACACAACTAACGTCTTCATGTTATTTGAAGGTACACCACAGAGATGTTTCCTCACAAAAGTAACATGACCACGCCAACCAAAAAAAAAAAGCACGGCTTCATCCAAAAATATGTTTTTATATCACATAAAGCTATCGGGGAGGTTTAGGTTTGGGTTTGGTGTAGGAGAGATTTCCAAAATGACAGAGCGTCAACTTTTTATTCAACACTCCTTGGATATTTGAATTACGAACCACTGCAATACGTACCTGAAGCAACGTAATACAAGCACAGCAATACATGCCTATATCAACGTAACAAATACATCCCAGGGTCATGTATTATACAAGTGTTTTAGCGTCACTCAATGGACATTTCACTTTGAAGCTGCTGCGAAACATGCAGTAAGGTATGAAGAGGCATTTAGAATGATCCTGGGTTGAAAAATGAAATGGTTACCATGCAATCCTGTCAAGTAGTATTTTTTTTGAAAAATGCAACGCATTCTCACTCTCTACTTGTCACAAGTAGGGAGTGAAGAATTCTTACGTCAGACTTGGTTGTGAAATGTGATTGCTTATTGTGTGTCTCGTAACCGACTGTGTCATTTTACGGGACGGGAGTATCTTTTTGAATGAGATGTGAGGGCGTGAGAGCTAGATCATATTCAGCGATTAAAACTTTGCGCATAAAGACTTGTTTGTAATGCTTTTGTACTGCTTATGGTCAGCTTTTGCAGTAAAAAGTGACTGGACTCATATTTGCCTGTGTGTGACTTATGTTCTTCAAAAGTGGGTAGGTTTAGGTGCTCAATGAAAATATACATTTGTATAAAATGTATATATAATGCATGCAATTCATTAAATAAAGACAAACAATTGAAAACAAAGGATGACCTTCATGCCGGAAAATTACGGTGAAGGGGTAACCTTTGCGTCAAAAAGTGACGGCAAAGATGTGAGGACTTGGGAGTGAGAATGTGTTAAAAAATGCAAAAAAAAATTATGATCATGACTTAGCCCAGCCTTTAAAACAGTAAATGCACTATAATAAATGAATTTTGGTTAACTCCACACACGCTGTTACAACACAGCTGGTATTAAATTCGAGGTCCTTAAAGAGCGTATAAATGTTATCGCATTCATTTCCTCAAAGCCTCAATATCAACCCCAGCAAGACTCCAGCAACTGCTGTCCTAACTGCCCCTAGCAGACCCCCTAAATCACAGAGCTGACTTCTACAATAGCTCTAAAACAAACTGAAATCATTCCTTTCAAGTCAAGGCTTGTATAAGAGTGAGACTTGTAAGACTGTCGGACTCGTAAGTCCGCGTGTGCAAAACCAACTCCCTTTTGTCATTCTCGCACGTATAAATTGCTCCCTCTAGTGCATAAGGGGAAGAGCATTGCACAAAGCCCAGCTGGCTCGTTCAGCCACTGAAAGTATCATTAATTCTCTACCTTGACATCACCTCTGAGTTGTGCATCTACAGGTCCAGCGCATCAGATTCCACAGTCCGCCTCACACTCTCTCAGCACAGAGCATCACCTCTGCCTCTCACTAAAGCATCTTCAAGCAGCTGGCTTTTCAGAGCTGACTGCGAACAAAATCCTGTAGTATCTTTCTATTGCAGCAGAGAAGTGGCTTGGACTCTCTTTACCGCATCCCAGCGTGAACCGCCTGAATTCACCGATGGCTGAATGTGATTATGAACAATGGTGCTAGAGTGTGGGAATTCCGTGAATTCAATAGAAAGCTATTGAATTTAAAGCTGAAGAGTGTGATTTATATACCGCTAGCTTCGCTGAAAGAAGCTGCTAAAAATACTGACGGTTTGAAACTAGTTTTCCGAACGCTCGCTCTGTCTGCCACTGGTCGAACAAACAGACGATCCCGCCCCTAACTCACACACCGGTTGAGCCAATGTTGCTGCGTCGGTTGGTCAGGATAGCCAAACATAATGAAGAATGTTTTGACAGCAGAGAGTGCCTCAGTGTTTACACAGTGGTGTATTTATAGCCGTCTCATGATAAAAGTATTTATCATGACACGTTTCACCTCATTAAACTTCAAATACTTATTATAAAAATATTTCTAAATAAACTGGTCAGGTAAGACTTTTAACAAACCATTAACTATGAAATTTGCTTCAATAATGACTAATTTTAAGCTGATTAATAGTCGGGTAGTAGTTCAATTTAGACATTAGGTTATGCTCATGCAGAATATGTTTTATAAGACAATGTGAATAAACATCCGATATGTTACTAATATGCATGCTAATAAGCAACTAGTTTATATGAGAATTGGTCCCTATACTAGTATTGGCCACACTTTATATTAAGGATTTTCTGTGTAACTATGTTTCTGGAAAATTCCTAAATGTACTGCAGATGAGTCTGAGGTACAGTTTGGTTTTAAGGGTAGAGTTGGGTTTATAGTTAAATGCAGAAGTTAGCAGTTTAACTACAAATGAAATGCAAGCACTTACAATGAAAAAATATCAGTGCACATATTAACCGGTAAGCACATAGTCCTTACAGCCACCCAATATAACGTGACCAATGATTTTTACTATAATTTAATAACTTGATAAAACAATATGCTTGTTTTTTATTCTTATTTTTAGTTAGGAATAATGCATAAACGTTCATTAGGAAAGAATGCAGCTACAGGTGGACTATAACAAGGGCACGTATGTTATAGCTGCAATTTAGAAGAGTCTTTATCATTAATCCTCCAGGCTGAAAGGTCATGGTTTTATTTAAGACGTCCTTTGCCGATCTAATTTATTCACCGGTATCTTCCTCCTTTCACTTCATCCTCAGTTCTCTGCACTCATTTCTCTTTCTCCCTCCTAACCCATTTTATACTTTCCCTTGGCTTGTTTACTCCTAGATTAGAAGTACTATTTTAAGGTCTCCCTGCAGCCCATATTTAAATCTATGACTGCATATGTGCCGTCTAGTTCCCCTGGCACTCATTAAATCTAAGGTCAGTTCTAAACAGCACTGGGTTTAGGCCTTAAGATGTAAAAATGAGCAATCGATGGTGGGAATAATGACCTCTCAACGATTCCTCAGGATAGGTGCCAGGCATTCCCACTCTGTTCACCACTTTCCCCACAGCCCCACAGCAATACTGAGAGCTCCCCCGTTTTAATATTAGAGACTGTAGAGCAGCACGATATTTTGTGTCATGGTTGCTTGGCCTGTGTTTTGCGCATAACGCTGAAACCCGTGTTCAGAAGCGCCGAGACAGACGGCTCCACTAACTGCTGTCACTGCTGCTCTTGTCAAAGCACACCGGACAGCGCTCCTGCAGACATTAGCAACGGCCATATCTCTGAGGATGGCAGCGCGTGTTATGAAACGGCATGATGTGGAGCTGTCACCGCCATCTGAATTCATTACTGTAAAATCTGGTTCATTAACACATCGGACGATAAAGCATGTCTTGCACACCGCTCGTGCGTTAACAGGTGTCAGTCTAGTTGACAGAGCACTGCGTGTTTGTTCGCTGCAAATAGTATGGATCTAGGGATTTAGGTGATTCCAGAGTTCACATGCACACGTTCTTGTGACTATCATGAGTTAAAATTAGATTTTTGAGGCACCTTTAAAAGGGGTTGAGTATAGAACCCCATATATATATGTGCGTGTGTGTGTGTGTATGTGCACGCACTTACCGTCAGGGTTGGCACAGATAAAGACCCGGACACTCCTGCCCGTGGGTACATGGAACGGTGGGAGTGCAAGGACATTGCCACTGAGGGCTGCTCTGCGCAGAGCAGATTCACGGGGACAGGGCTGCCTGCTGCCCACTCCGGACGGCCACATGGGTGGCGACTTCCATGTGGCTGCAAACAGAATTGAACATCTTTAGGAACTCAGGATCATGGTGTTTGAAACACTGAAGGAGCGAGCGGACGAATGCTGCGTTTTGGTGAAATCTCGGAAGGACTGACAGTGTAGTCGCATGAACAAAATGTAGTGAGGGTCCTTTTTCTATTGCAAGTAGTTCAGTACTTGGTTTCAGACGTCACTTTCTAAACAAGTTTATCAACAGAACTAATCTGGTTAACCAGCTTGGTAAATGTGAACTAGTTTCAGTGTAAGAAATTCAAAAACATAGAAACGGCCAGTGTAGTCAGATACACTGTAACCATATTAACAGTGAGTGAACTTGGAATAGTTTCATTGTTAATATGGAAAATCGTGCTATTCTATACCAAATAGTAGCATGCAGCTTGGTGATTAAAGTGTATATACAAGATAGCACGCCTCCCAAAATCAAAGGGCTTACTTACACATCACCATTTAATAAACTGTACTGAAGTGACACACTAATTGTCCGGGGGTGCATCTTCCAAAAGCATTATTAGCTAACTATGGTTCATAGTTCCATTGAACTTGCACCCATAGTTGCTGTTGGGAAACGCACCCATTTACACGGCACATGGTTACCTAAAGTAGTAGAATCCTGAAAACAAAAAGGTGGCAACTTGGTTTTAAAATGAGATTGTCACTGTGGTTAATCTCAGAATTGTTTAAGACTTGCTGTATTGAGCTTGAATGGTGACAAAAACGCAGCGTTGGTCTGTGTCGTCTGATTCCTGTACGAATAATCTGCGTTAATCAAAACTGTAACTTTGATAACGGAACAAATATGAGCCCTCTTTGATTGTTATATTGCGCTTGCATCCTGTGTCTTCTCTGCAGTCTTTCTCACATGAGAGTAGCATTTTTTAAAAATGCTGTCAAGGTAAAAAATAAATAAATAAAAATCTGCCCAAATGTTGCAATAAAGGCACACGGGACTTACCATATGGCCATATATGTATGTATTTAAAGATATTACACAATATAATTTGTGTCAGCTGTATTGTATAAATATGAATGAATGAAGAAATGGATTGATGAATAATTGAATGAAATGCTATCATATTAGTTGATTAATTTACTTACAGTATAAGTATCACGCAGTGTTTGGTTGAAGTAACCAAATGTCTGTGCAAACATTCTTTTAATTTAATAATCATATTACCTCTGATTTATTATCAGAATGAATGTAGCGAATGCCATCACGTTACTGCATTTCTTTCCCTCTCAAAACGGGATGTTTCTTTTTTACTAAAAGGAGTTACTAGCGGAACCCGAATCATTAAAAGAAATCAGAATCGCAACCGGAATCGATTCCCATCTCTAGTTTGTAAACGACTTACTGCTCGAGGAACGCCTGGAATTACCATAACGCAAGATCCGCGCGCAGTAAGGATTTCCTTGAAAAGAAAACGCGCCGGATGGTGCCTACTTTCTCACTTTGTAGCGTATTTCAGCGACGTCGGCGCGAGCGAGATAAAACGCGTGAACGAAACCGCTCGCGAACAAACGGAACGAGCAATCGATAATTTCCCGTCTCGGCGAACAACGAATCTTAATTGAAGTGAGTTGAAGATGGCTCGTCTCGGTGGCGTTCCGCGCTTTGACATCGCGCTAAACACGTTCGGAGACGACAAAGTTGCGCGTTCGTCGTACGGCAGAGCCGATTCCAAAACAAAATAAACTCAGCTGCGCTTCGGCGCGCGCAACGGACGCAGGCAGCATGCTTGCACGGCAACACACTTGGAGCGCTTACGTTCATCCTCTTCATCCTGGAGCCGTGTCACGCGATATCCGAGCAGGTATCCGCGGGAATCAGCGGAGACGGCGGCACGAACGCCCATTAAATATCTTTGACCGAAAATCAGTCCCGGGGGACCGGGAGAGTGACGGTCGCTGGCCAAACCCCGGCGGTCCGCATCCTCCTCGTGCCGCGTCTTATAAAGCTCCGCGCGCGGCGTTTTCTGTCCGCAGTGCTTGAGGAAAACACAGAGTGAGGTGACAGGGATGAGAGTGAGAGTGGAGGATATTCTCTCATCGCCAGCTGTCTCTTAATGCGCAGCGGCGAGCAGGAGTACGAGAGGAGGAGGAGGAGGAGCGCTCTGAATTCATTATCAATAAATGCTTCTCTTTCGCAGCGCGCTGGAAGTTTAAGTGAATTGAATTAAACGTAATTGATTGGACTGCATTGCTGCTCTCGCTCGGGGAAATGCTCAAACCTCGCCTATTTTCAGCGCGACCGTACGCCAGAAATGCTACAGTTTCGGTTTTTTCCCCAAATACAAAGTGCTCAGAAATAACACACACACACACACTACATTTAAAACAAACGCGTTGTTTGAGCTTATTGACCGCCCTGCTGAGGACCAGCCTTACAACAGACTGCGGTGTCTGGTTGCTGACTGCAAGCAGATGTTAAAGAAACGTGGAAATGCCTTGCTTGCTGACATCAAAAAGTAATAAAAAAAACCCCAAAAACATAACCGGTCATTTCGGTCCACAAAACTCAATGTGTCCACAGCTCACGCGCATTTAAAATACATACAGTGAGTTTCTTCTGCAAACCGCAAAAAGCCACAACCCTGTTAAGGCTTCAAAAATTCGAAAACATGGTTATTCAAGCAAGCGTGAGATTAGATGTATTGTTAGTTCAAATAAGTGACTTACTGTTCTCGACAATAGCTGTGCTGTTTCCCCTCTGGGTTGTGTTGGCACTGTGCTCTAATATAAAGGGCCAGACCCTCTGCGTGAGGCACACATGAACGCCGCGAAAGCAGAGGTGCTGAATCTGGCAACCAGCAGTGGCTTAACCTTTCTTTCCTTCCCTCTTCCGGTAAAGCTGTAATCCCTGCGAGTCGGAAGGAACTACCCTCTTCTGATGCCGGATCTGGTTTGCACCTCCTCTGTTTGTGCCGTAGATGCGTTTGGCAGTAAGTGCTGATCACGGAGCAGTGTGAAAGATCGTAACCTCCTATACTGAGCCCGTGTGAAGCTAATGTGGTGGGGTTTTGTTTAAACAGTCCCAGCATGCCATGGGCTATTAGGGAAAGTGAAAAGTGTCGACACGCTACGCATTTTTAATATGAAGCGTGCTTGAATGATTGGTGGAAAATAAATGCTGCTTTGAGGGTTTTACAGTAACGGTACAGTTTTGAGCGCAAACAGCCTTCATTCTGACCATATAATTTACATCTGCAATAATGTGGATGTATCATTATGCATCATTACAGAAGCAGCCATGCAAAGAGAACAGCTCTATAGGGACAATGCGGTCCTTATGACTTATGGTTATCTAATCAGGCTCAATGCTCTTTTTTTTTTAGAATGCCACATCAATGAAATAAGCTTTGGAGAGAGTGAGAGCATCCTAAAAAATATGCAGTACCAGAAAGTATGCAAATGTTTGCAAAGCGGAGATATAATACGCATATAAAATATTTTTTTACCCAGAGACGCAGGGAAGTAGGCTTATGCGTGTGCACACATATGCATGTTTGTACATTCATCCTCATATACCGACATTGACACCAGAGACACCCACTAGCCAATGAGACCCATAAATCAAAGCCCAACTTCCTTTCTTTCCTCCATGCCTGTCCTTTGTCTGCTCAAAAGGCCCCTATACAGCTGCTATACCACCAGCACATCCTCGCCTCAAGATAACCCCTCCGCGGATCGATACCATCAATCCCGGACAAATGCATGCATAGCTTCCATAGCAGGCGAGACAGAGGCTTTGTCTCTCTCTCTCTAAATGCATCGAGTGTGAGAACAGTTTGCCCTGGTCTGAGAGTGTGAGAGAGTCAAGGTGAAAGTATGTGATCAAAGAGAAAATGTCAGAAGCTTTGTGCAGAAAAGGCTTTCATTGATGGATGACCCATTGACACTTTAGCAATTTAGGGAGAGTTTAACAGAGCGGAATGGATTTTGGCATGAAATCCATCTGCTGACTGGGATGAGAAAAATTATTTGTGTGGACAAAAGTATTCAGACTGACATAATTTCTGTGAAGTGTTGGTGCTCCGTAATGCGGTTTTCTTGTTACGCTGGAGCATTTGGCCTCTTTGTCTCCTGTTATAAAAGGCATTAGTGTAACTTTGTTTGGCGTGGATTTTGAAAAAAAATAAATTTAATTTGGTCTTGTTCTTGGATGAAGAAACATGGAGAGTTTCAAGAGGACCTATTTTTAACGTGTAAGTATGCATGAATTAATAGCGGTGTCTGCAATCTGTGCTATTCAGCAGCGTGGAGAGACTGTGGATAATTCAGAACCACGGACAGCACCCTAAAGCTAGAGCGAAGCTTATAACCTTCTGGTCTCCGAGGAGAAACCGCTAACAGAATAATGAGCTGCAACGGAGTAAAGTTTTTAGAACAACAACTACTCAGCCTGGCAAGACTAACGCAAAAGTAAAAGAAACTTTAACCACAAAAAAACAAATGAATGCATTTATCGTGATCATGTACAGTGGATATGAATGGGTATTCATTTTGAGATTTGATAAAGATGACAGACAACAGTGACATTAACATTGTACAATATAATGTTAGTCTGTATGCACAATTAAAAAAGAATACTACTGATAAACATTAACCAATAATTGATATGGTAACATTGTGCATTACTAAATTATATTTGGCATTAAAGAACACCTTTTCCTGTACCCCCTTAAAAGAGTATTTGTTTGTACGAAATGATGGCTTTGAGCTTCATTAGGCTTATAACCCTTATCAATGGTATCAAAAGCAGCTTGTACTCCCTACCTTCGAAACGTGGATTGAAGAGGTGTTGTATAAAGCTTGAAAATCTCTACTTCTAAATCACTGGCTCATTAAAGACTTTTAATAAGCAATGAAGCACTCTATATTTAGTTGAGCTGAGCACCTTTATAAAAAAAAAATTAAATAAAAAAAGAATATATGCACACATATTTATATATTTATACACACACATACACACACATATACATATATATATATATATATATATATATATATATATATATATATATATATATATATATATATATATATACACACATTTTAAAATTCTGTATTTGTGTTTAAATGTACAATTGAATTCTAATTTAATTTCATTACTGGGTATTTTATGTATTACAGAATATATTTTTGGTGAATCTGTGCGCTTGAATAATCCATGTAAGAAATCTAAAAAAGCAGCTTGAAATGTAAAAAAAAAAAAAAGATGCTGAATCAAATGACTTTGGATATTAAAATATGTTCTCAAAAGTCGTGAGAAAATGTGTATTTGTAGGCAGGCTAACGTACTCATCATCTGGCACTGAAACAAAGTCAGTGGAACTGGAAATGCTGCCCATTTCTGAGAGAGGTTTGTAGATTCTCCAGCCAAGCAGCGACTCTGGCAGGAGAACCAACACCATTTTGGTGGGAAAAATGTAATTTTCTGCCTCTGCAAAACAAGACAATAGTCATGCTGAGCCAAAAAAAAATCAAACAACAAAAAAAACAAAAACATTGTGACGTTACAGAACCAACCACCCCCCCAGAAACCCTATTCAGCCAATTATGTTGCTTCATTGACTGTAAACATGCTCATACATTCTGTTTTAAAAATGGAGAAACAATTGGTTCTGGTCGCACTAAATATGGATTACAAATCTCAAACGTACTGAAACATCGAGCACGCGTTGCCAGCGTGAGAGCCGGATAGCCCATCCATACAATGCGATCCTCCGGCGTGCCAGAATTTCCCAGCACTCCTGCTAAGCATGCCTGCTAATCCCGTCAATGACTCGCGATCGTGAATGTTTTTGTTGAGCGTTCCATGTGCCTCACATGCCGATAAAAGCCTGAATGATGAATGAGATCCCTTTACACAGCAAGGGAAAGTGCCGACTTAATCTAGCTATTAGCGCTGACGGGACAAAGAGTGTGTAAGAGTCCTCGGCTCAAAAGAGTGGGATTAAGAGACGTCAATCAAGGCGCTAAGCGTCACCTTCTGCGGCAATTGAGCTATAATGATAAAATTGAGGCATTCCAACAGGTTGACTGGACAGATGTTGTTTACGTGCTTCATGCCCGTTTCCCTCCCGAGAAAAGCCTGATAAGTAAATAGGCGTTCTGATAGCACGGAAAGCCTCACCCTGATGCGTTGTCGCGGCGATAACTCCAAGCGCCGAGGTGTATATATAGTGTAGAGGAAAGATTTCAGCACGAGACAATTGGGTAGAGCTAGAGAGGAGCGGCGGCGCGTGTGCATTCAAGCGACCTTTAGATTGTAATTGATTTGAATTTTGACTCTGCATGGCGCTCTAGCACACAGAACTACAGCTTTCGCCCGTAGAAGGTCGTTACATATATAAACATCGTACTTTTATTAAACGCAGCAGGCAGAGCTGTCCGCGGCGGATGCGTACTAATCGTTAAAACGAGCACATTTAACTTTCAGACAGCTGCGCCGGAACAACAGCAACCTCCGCACGCTCCGTTAAAAGGGGAGAAAAATCACAACGAGACATTTTCCTGCTGCCTCGATATCAAGCCATTTCCGCTGCACCTCTCAGAGACGTTAAACCTTCTTTTTCTGTCAAAGCGATGCTCGCTTTCATTTTGAGCCAGTGGGATTCTTTTGAAATGTCTAATTAAACCAATTAAAGCAAGACAGCGCAGTCACCTCGAATGCGACGCTAAGGTTGTGCGCGCTTAGGAAAAAAAGCAATTATTACACATTTAGTCAAACAAATGGGTCTTTTTTTTTACGATTTGATTGTTTTAGAGTCGTAGCAGTGTTTTCTAATACGCAATCACCTAACATCAGACTAAGTGCTTCTGCCATTATTGTTTATGTTTTATTGAATCTTTCTCATTAAGTACTAATATCCAGTCATTTCTCAGAGAACCGTATATGGAAATTAAAGTTTCCATTTCAATAAAGCTTTTCTTAATGGTACTTAACTCACTGAGATACGAAAAATGCTACAGTCCCAGTTGAAGCGCAAATCTTTTGGGTTTGTGTGTGTGTGTGTGGTAAAAAAAAAAACACTGCAGACTAACATTAATTGCTATCAAAGCCAGGCTATGTGAATTTATAAAAGTAACTTATTTGCAGTTTATCTCTCTCAACAGATAAATGTGTGTGTGGTGACAAGACTCTACGAGGGCCTACATTTATTTTGGGCATGAGACAAATGTAATATTTATTTCCTGGAGCTTAGCTGTTTACCAAACTTTTTCCATTTTTGTTCTCCCATTCTCTTTTTTTCTCCTCACGTCTCTCTCTCTCTTTCTCTCTCTCTCACACACACACACACACACACACACACACACACACACACACATTATACACAATTGGCAAATGAGTAAATCTGACTATGGGGCAGAAGAAGTGGGTTGTTTTGGCTTACCATTGTGACATTTAAATTGGACGCCCTCAGCTCAGTCTATGGAAGTCATTACTGACTCACTACCACAGACTGTAAACAGTGAACTAGAGAAAACAGAGAGATCTCATAGTTCAAAATAAGTTTAGTCTAAGGTTACAGGCAAGAGAGTCTAGCCAAAAAAAAAAAAAAGTCATTGTCTATATATACCTTTCTGCATTCGCTTTAAAAAGGCTTATCAGGTTTTAGTTCTTGTTTTAAGGGTTTTAGATGTAGCCTGAATTTAAGTGTCTGTGTTAAAAGAACATTTCACTTAATAAATAAATAAATAAATTAACAAACTATTTTGTCAGTTTGTCATTGTAACACAAAAATTGTCAAAACACCAAAAATTATTAAATGCCTTTTTTAGCTACAGCCACGCCTCTGTCCATATTAGGGATTTTCTGCACGTTATATGTTATTATATTTTACTTCTATGTCAATTTGGACTTTATGCGCGAGAAAAACACGCATGAGGGTGTTCAGCACTCCGTAATATTCATATCGTCTCGTTTGGGATATGAATAAATCGTCAAACATAGACTCATTTCCTCGCCCAAGCACGTTAAACATTTAGTTTAACTGGACTGTTTTTAACCGTTCGGCTGAACTGTGTTCATGTATTTTAGAAACTTACATTGTTCTTGCTTCATCCGTTCAATAACTGCGTTCTTCTGTCATCCGAGTTTCACACTGACTAAAACGTTGAAAACGATTCAAAACGACAACGCCGGTGATTGCCAGTCAAGCACAGCGCTGTTTAAACGGCCCGCCCCCGAAGCTGATCTGGAAGATTGATTGGTTTGCATCGGAGTCAATCCTGTCTGTTATTGGCTGAAGCGCAGAACTCCACCCCCAGCAGTTCATTAAGTGAAAAGCGCCTCTCAAACGCCGGCTCGCCCTGTCCTCCATCAGCAGCTTTGTCTTTTTATTATTATTATTATTTTTTTGTACTATGTACTTTCGGTGAAAAATAAATGTACTTTAGTTTTATTAAAGTAAAGCTATAAGTACCACAATTTAATTACACTCGAGGAAGTAGAAAAAAGTAAAAGTATACTGTAACTGTATTTTGTAAAATTCTTGACAGTTAACTCTTGGCATGAAAAGGAATTGCAGAAAGAAGCAAATGACATGAGTGATTGAGCCTATAGCAGCAGGCCTGAGCAACGTGCTATTTTTGTCATTCTTTTTCAGAGCAGGTCTAATCTACACGGACAATTAATGAACACTGAGCTCATGGGAGAATCTCACTCTTGCTCTGTCTGTTTCTCCTGTCTTTCTTTGCTTGGCTCTTTCGTTCAGAAATTTGTGACTGGGCTTTATTACATTTAGGCTTAAGTGTGCAATCTTTCAACGATAAAAGGAGAGTTCATTTTAGAGTTCATTTGAGTATATTTTTCATTAAGGTACTGTGAACAAATGTTGCAAAATGTGTGACTGAGATGAGTTTTTTTATTATTATCATATTTTTTTTATAAATGTAGTCCAAAAATAGAACAGCTGATGTGTGTTTGACATGGCAGGATGAAATCTCTTCTGTCCTTCCTGTCATAGATCTCACCGGATGACCACATGAAGGTGAACAGGCTGATGAGATCGTTCTCCTTTCTCCATCCCACCTCTTGATCTGATGACAATCACGATGATTGGAGCTGAAGCTCTTTGTGAATGAGCGCACATACTTCAATTACTCATGTCAAATACAATGCCTTTTGATGTTCCCGTGTAGACTCAAAATGGAACACAAGTTACTTTTATAAAACAAAACATGCAAAAACACATGGGTGAGATATTCACTTTTAAGGTATGGTCCAGCACAAGCATTGTTGGCCAGTTTAGGGCGGTGAGCCAATCGTGAGGTAACCTTTTCCTGATCGCCTAGAAGCTGTTCCCATGGCAATGGGGCGCCTGTGGGTTGCAGGCTAATCTGTGTGAAACAGCGTGGGCCTTGTGTTCCCTTGGTGACACCTGTAACTGACAGGCTGAAGACGACCTGCGTATTACTTACTGACCTCTTAGACTTTGTGAGGATTGTTAATAAGAGCCTTTTTCTGACAAAACGTTAATTAAAAATGTCCACAAATAAAGAAATAAATGATATATATATATATGTTAGAGAGCCTGAAATATGATTCCTCTGTGAATTTGTTAAAAACAGCCAAACCTTTGCGAGTGCTTAGCTCTTTTAGTGATTTTTTCTTCAAGATTTCTTCTTGCTGCTTTTCTTTTATCAGAATGAGTGCCAGAGAGAAAAAATGTCTCCTCAGCAACAAAAACTGAATCAGATTGAGTTTCAGCTCTCTATCAAAGATTATCTTATGTGTGATGTCTGGCTAGACACTGAGTCCAAAGCCCAAGAAATTGGGTAGACCAGAGAGGAGCTCTGTCAGTCAAATATAAGCAGAGCAGGCAGAAGATAAAGATATCCTTCAACTGTGCTGTTGCTGGCATTAGAATGAAAAATGCATTGTAGTCTATACTTCTAATCATCCCTCTGCTTTGTACCACCTTTGCATTCTCGCTTCCTTGTTGAATTTTATGCAAGTCTTTGATCTTTCTTTCATCTACAAAACACTCCAACTCAAGTAAAAGAGGGAAAACACTTTCACATACTATACTTTGCATGTTTTGTTCACAGAGACAATACTTCTGGCTCATCCATATTCTGATTTTCTTCTTCACAAAACAACAACTATTATTATTATTATTATTATTATTATTATTAGTGGTGCTTGCCTTTTAAGGCAAAGCACACTATTACTATTCCTCATACTTATTCTTACTTATTATTATTCTTATTATTATAGATTCAAATGACGATTTTCAAGCGCGTAACTAGTCCCACAGTTTTTGCCACACACCCATGAAATGGCGTCAAATCGTTCGCGATATTGAGGAAAGATGTGCTATGACTTTTATAAGCGATCGGGCGCACGATTTTTCGTACACCGGGTAAAAATCGGCGAAAAATCCATAGACGTAACATTGCGACCGACTTTGACGGATCGTAGCGCAGAGCGAGAATATCGCACAAACTTGTAAATCACCAGATTTGAAGACTTTATGAAACTGAGCGAGAACATACCCCACAGTGGGGTAAAAGTTTTACCCTGGGGGCAAAAGACCCCAAAGTTGCCCCATTGACATAGTATGGTGAGGGAAAACTGCACATGTGTTTTTCCTACTATGGTAATTTACATAGGAATTTCGCAAATCTAAATAACTTTGCATTAAAATGTCATAGAGGCGTGGGGTGGGCTCGTTTTACTCAGCTAACCAATCAAAGTCTCTGAATCACTATGAAGGTGTCAAGCCACGCCCTAGCAACCAATTAGAGCACCTAGCAACAGATCCCATAGACTGCCATTATAATGGTTCAGATGGGTATCTTTGGATCAGAGCGTCATAGAGACATGGGGTGGGCTCGTTTGACTCGGGGCAGCAAGCGGCCAATCATGAACTACTTCAGCTGTTCATAGCCACGCCCTAGCAACCTTTATCGATGACCTTAGCAACCAAAATCTTAACCAAAACTTACATATCTTCAAAAAGAACGTCACAGAGACATGGGGTGGGCTCGTTTGACTCGGGGCAGCAAACAGCCAATCCTGAGTCACCATAGACATCCCCTATCCACGCCTTAGCAACCATTATCAAACACCCTAGCAACCTTTTAGCAAGACCTATATCTTTGCATCAGAACATCGTAGCGACATGCTAGTCATGCTACCGACATGCTAGTCACTTTGCTAATCATGCTAAAAACATGTTAGCGACATGCTAGTCATGCTAGCGACATGCTAGTCACTTGCTAATCATTCTAAAAACATGTTAGCGACATGCTAGTCATGCTTAGCGACATGCTAGTCACTTGCTAATCATGATAAAAACATGCTGCTTGGCGAGATGCTAGCGACATGCTAAGCGCAATGCTAGTCACTTGCTAATCATGCTAGAAACATGCTAGCGACATGCTAGTCATGCTAACGACATGCTAGTCACTTAGCTAATCATGCTAAAAACATGCTAGCGACATGCTAGTCATGCTAAAGCGACATGCTAGTCACTTGCTAATCATGCTAAAAACATGTTAGCGACATGCCAGTCATCTTAACGACATTCTAGTCACTTTGCTAATCATGCTAAAAACATGCTAGCGACATGCTAGTCATGCTTTAGCGACATGCTAGTCACTTGCTAATCATGCTAAAAACATGTTAGCGACATGCTAGTCATGCTAGCGACATGCTAGTCACTTGCTAATCATGCTAAAACATGCTAGCGACATGCTAGTCACTTTGCTAATCATGCTAAAAACATGCTAGCGACATGCTAGTCATGCTAGCGACATGCTAGTCACTTGCTTAATCATGCTAAAACATGCTGGCGACATGCTAGTCATGCTAGCGACATGCTAGTCACTTGCTAATCATGCTAGAAACATGCTGGCGACATGCCAGTCATCTTTAGACACATGCTTTAGTCACTTTGCTAATCATGCTTAAAACATGCTAGCGACATGCTAGTCATGCTAGCGACATGCTAGTCACTTTGCTAATCATGCTAAAACATGCTAGCGACATGCTAGTCACTTTGCTAATCATCTTTAAAAACATGTGAGGGACATGCTAGTCATGCTAGCGACATGCTAGCAACATGCTAGTCATTTGCCAATGACATGTTAGCTATGCTAACAGCATGCTAGTAACATCACAATCATGCTAGAGACATGCTAGTGTTAAATAGCTTATCTTTTAATCAGAACGTCATAAAGACTTTTGTGCGGAAACATCTAATCATCATTCACCATTGACACTTCCTAGCCATGCCCTAGCAACCATTATCAACCTCCCTAACAATCCAAAAACAAACAGTTATATCTTTGAATCCGAATGTTTGTTTATATTATTTATACAGACAAACAGCCTTTATAATATCACTGGCAGCTGCCAAGCCAGTGTAAACTGCATAGTTAATGCCCTAGTAAACACCCCAAATACCGTACCAACCACACAGAGAAACGGCCTAGCAAACACACTGAGTACCCTAGAAACTTCATAGCAAAGCCCTAGCAACTACTCAGAGTAGTCTAGCAACTGCATAACAACACCCTAGCAACCACCAATATTACCATAGCAACCGCATGACAGCAACTACCCTGTGTACCATTGCAATGGCCCTAGCAACCAATCTGGTTATCCAACCCAGCCATCACATAGCAACACCCTAGCATGAACCTCAATAAACCTAGCAACACCCTACCAACCACCCTGGATACCATAGCAATGGTCTTTGCAACCATCTTGGGTACCAGAACAAATGTATCTTTAGTCTCGCAACCACTCAGAAAACCCTAGCAATTGCCTAGAAATCACAGAGTGCACCTCAGCAACAACATTTACATTTCAACTGCGTACACAATCCAGAACACCAGAACACAAGCACAACCACCTAGCAACTACCTAGTCACCACCCAGAACACCTAGCAAGTAACTAACAACATACTAGCAACAAGTTGCCAATCAGCCATAGTAACAAAGTAAGCTTTAAGTCACTTCTGCTAAATTTGAGGTCATTTATAGAAACAGTACATTAATTACAGCTAAAAGAATTTAGTGTGACAGGGTGGTAAGTCAAACTCAGGGACACACACAAATCATATAATATATAAAAAATAAAATGAAATAAATATGTCTAATATAAACAGGAAAACATAATACAAATACCAAAAACGGTCTTTAAAAACAAAACAAACAAACCTTATTTGGTGATATTTTGAATGCAAATGTCATATTGGTCACCACGGACATGTGAATTTGGCTATGTACTAAAGAATAATGATACACTTGAACACTATATTACTGTTTAAGAAAAGGATTTTATCGTATGCCATGTTAATAAGAACACTTTAATTAATAACGTTAAGCTTTGAAAACACACTTTGGGACATCTCATCCAGTGTTGTGGACACAAATGGCACCCGTTTTGTAGAATGACTCAGTTATGGTGTATGGAGTGTGGACTGATGAGGGGAAAAGTAATTTAAAGCAGTTTCACATAAGGCAGCAACATAACTAAATTTGAAGGGTATGAATACTTTTGCAAGGCACTGTATACACCTACCTGTGTCATGTTATTAGTATGTTAAACAGAACAAAGTCTACAAAATTGTAATTTGTAGTAATGTGTATAAGTTATAATTTATGTGTCATTATATTACATAAAGTATATCCAATTCCTTGTCATTTAAAGCTTAAAAAATATACTTTTTCTGTTTGTAACTTTGTTCTTTAAATGTATTATATGTATATAAAAACAAGACAGATATAATTTTATTAACGTTGTTTAACTTTTTAGTAACTAATATATATTTTAGTAATTAAACAAAACGCGTTTGTAATTACGCCTTGGTGCAAAAAAAAAAGAAAAGAAGAAAAAAAAAAAAAAAAAAAGTCGTTGTCTCCATGGGCTCTCTCTTCCATATATGGATATAACGATAACGCTGCATGACTATTGGCTGCGCAGCTGAAGTTCGTGGTGCTGATTGGCTGAGTAATACAGCCATATCGCGAGGCTGTCGGCAGAATCTTCCAGAATCTTCCTGAGGTAAGTACAGCTGGTTTATTTATTCTAACTTCTGCATTTTAATAACGAATTTTAATAAATGAAATATGTTGCCGAAACGGTGTATACTATTGTTGTGTAAAGTTTGTGTTTGCATTAGCTGCTTCGAAATATTAGCGCAATATTGGATGAGCAAGATTGCGTTTTCTAAGGTTTTTTTTTAGAAGATATTTGGTATTAAGGTTAGGCCGCTGGAGATCGATGGAATCTTTTACTGCTTGAATGTGCTTTTAGGACAGTAATGTATAATATAAACCGTCTACGAAATACTTTCGCTGACTGCGAGACATTAGAAATCCGCGAGACCTAATTAATGCTGTGTGTTTGGCTAATGATAATTTTTATATATATATATATATATATATATATATATATATATATATATATATATATGCTAGTGGTTTTCACTGCGAATCGTGTCAGATCACCGTCCGTCTGAGGTAACGCGCTTATCACTTTGGCCTTGGGCGTAGGTCCGACCGCATGGCGCGTTGAGCCTAAATGAGCGTAAATCGGTTTGGTTTTGACCACAGAAAATGTTAATATGCTAGTGTTTAAATGATTTTGAGTCAGCAGATTGAAGTAACAACATTGAGCTTGAATCGTGAACTATTTGTGCTATCAATTTATTCATTTATTTTTAGTAATGAATAAAGTCCCTTTGGTAATGAATGCGGATGGGGAGGAAAAAGTGTTCGAAGCTTGATAAGTGTTCGAAGCTTGATAAGTGTTCGAAGCTTGATAAGTGTTCGAAGCTTGATAAGTGTTCGAAGCTTGATAAGTGTTCGAAGCTTGATAAGTGTTCGAAGCTTGATAAACGTGTTGAAGCGTGTTCATGTGCAGCGAATGCTAAATTTGTATTGAAAGAGCTAAATTTGTATTTTGTTTTATCGTTGACTAAGGCTGCATTGATCGATGAGAATGATGATATACTTTCATGTTTATGTTAATAATTATTAAAAAATAATTGAAAAAGGTTGTGCTACTGCATAATGCTGTGGGGGTCCTTACACACAGCATTAGGGCAAGTAGCACAACCATTGTCAATTATTAAAAATAATAATAATATGCACAATTCCGACAATTATAATGATAACATTACACAAATGCAGTGGTGGCCAGTGATAATTCTGTTTACCATTTTTATTCAATGTAAAAATTTGCCTTAATGTAGATAATTATTGCTACAGTTTCCTCTGTTTTGTGAAGATGTGGTTGACAATACCTTGTTATAGCTCTGGTCTAATGTGTTTTCTGTGTCCTGACATATTTTTCATATGTCTATTAATATCTGTGATTTTAAGTATATTTGAAATGACCATAAACATATATTTGGACATAGACAGAATTTTCAATGTTTACATTAATAATAAAATTAAGTTTGGTCATTAGGGGTATACTTAAAGTCATGGACCTAAGTTTTGTTGTTATATTAAGTGTCTCTGTTATGTGCTGTGAAGCATTCATTTATAAATGTCTTTTCTTTGTTTGTTTAGATTTGGTCATTGAGCTTTATCTCTGGAGCAATTCTTGAGGTTTGTTTGCATGTTTTGGTTGTAAACCAATTTAAAAGTAAACTCTGCAAGATTAGAAAAATGTGAAATTGTGACATATTTAGTGAAGATAAATGAGAACAATATGTCTGACATTTAATTTTTCTTCAAATTACAGCATTACGAGCACTACAAATTCTCCACTGCACAATATCCAGTAAGTTTAATTTATTTTTGGGTTTTGATATACTATAAAAGAGTTGGAAAAGCAATATTAATAATAGTGTGCTTGCCTTATAAGGCAAGCACCACTAATAAGAAACTAATGAGTAAATTGATGCACTATAGCACTTGTGTTCACTATAGAACCTTTGAATAGCATGCTGAGGAATGTTGTAGGCCCCAGTCATTTTTTCCTTTCTGGTAATTTTTGAGAGTGATGAGAGAGTGATGAAATTATATTAATTTTGTGGGGAACCATTTCTATTAAGTTATTGTACATTCTGGATAAACAGTCTATCATAGGATATACAAAAGTAAAAATTCAAAATGGAAGTAATAGATCATCCAGTTCTTTTTAATCTACTGCATTCCACTCTATTATGTAGTAGAGATGTATCTATAATTTTGTTTTGATTTGCAGATCTATTCAAAGAACAACCTACATTCTTCTCTGCAGTTGAACGCCTGGTTAGTGTGCAAAATGCCTAAATAGTGCAATGCCTTTTTTTCTTTTTAACATTATTATCATATATAGTTGCCTAATTTGTCTGTTCTTTTCTAGGTTTGGGATTTTCTCAGAGCAGCAGTTCTTCTGTATTGTTCTCCACCCCACACCCACCCCACTCCCCAAACACCCAACCCCGCCCCTAACACCTATCCACAAAAAAAAAAAAAAAAATTTGTTCACATACTGTTTTTTTTTTTTTAAATAAGTTAATTACTTTTAATAATCTGCTACTTTATCTTGCAGGTTGTGTCACTTCAGCATTTTGTTAAGTAAGTGTCTTCACTACATGTGTATTGACTACATTACTTTTGAACTGTAAAACCAAGCAGAACTGATGATTAGGATATTAAACTTGGATAATTTCATCCCATTTAGGTATGAAAAGGGTTGATAATATGATTACAAAATTGCAAAAAGCTGCAATTTAACAAAATGATCTATCATTTGAGGTGTCTTTTGAAAATTGAGCACTTTTTTGTTTTCAGATATGTTGTGGATTATTTTGTTTCATAGATTTGGTCAGTTTTGTTTTTTTCACATTTTGTCTTTTATCTTTTGAAGGATGCCTCGGAAAGGTAGGAGATCCCAGGCAGCTCAAAAGAGTCGTTGGAGCAAGCTAGACCTGACTGGACTGACGGCGTCAGTAAAGGTGTTCCTCAGTTTCCCGACAGACAGCAGTGCGAAGATGGTGACAACACATCTAGGTTTCTGTCTGTGCAGGCGTCTCATTGCCAGAGTGATGCAAGGTATGATGTTTTCTCACGAAATCATCAGTGCACATGTGTATGTTTGACATTCCTTGCGTACCACAGTGAGGGAACCATGTTCAAACAGCCTGATCTTGACAGAGTCCTAGAGGAGGGTGATGCTTTGTATGTCGGCATTAAAATGCAGCTTATTGCTGAAGGAAGATTCCAACACAATCATCTAAGCATGGATGAAGTGCCTGTGAGCATCACAACTTCTAACCACACCTACAGCGTCCAAAAGTCAGAAGTGTTGATGGGATATCTGAGAGAGACAGGAGCTCCAGAAATGGAAGGATGGTGGATTCCTCTCAATGAAAGACTTCAGTGTCTGTCAACAGATGTCAGCCATGCACTGCTTATTGTTGCTCCAGAGTGCATTGCTGTGTTCAGAGATGGATCTGGAAGATATGGATATTTTGATTCACATTCCAGAACTGCTGAAGGATTCCCACATGATGATGGAACTGCAGTCATGTTGACTTTCACTGACCTGAATGACATGGCCAGCAGATTACTTCAGCTTTTTCAGAATCGTGGTGCTCGGAGTACCTACGAATTCATGCCTGTTTCGTTTGAAATGGAGCAACAGTCAGCACTATCAATGCCATCCGCAGCTTGTGAGTCACTCTCACAAGTAACTTCATATCTGCCTGAACCACAAAGAAATGTTGGTGACAAAATTGCCGAAGACAAAAATCAAGGTGTCATCAAAACAAGCAAGCAGAGAAGAAGAAAACAAATGCGTAAAATGGCTGAACAGCGTGCAGGACCTAAAGATACTCTATGTTTTGAAATCCAAAAACAAAAAAGAAGAGAATATGAGAAAAAGAGGTATGCCAACAGTTGTCTGATTCAAATGAAGAAAAAAGAAGTCGCCAAGAAGTGTAATCGAGATCTTTTGTCAGAAACAAAAGAAGCAGTACTTGGTTAGGAGGTACCACACTGATGCTGTTTTCCAGAAGAAGATGAAGGATTATATGGTCAGGAGGTACAAGACAGATGAACTTTTCCAGAAGAAGATGAAGGATTATGTGGTCAGGAGCTACAAGACGGATGAACTTTTCCAGAAGAAGATGAAGGACTATATGGTCAGGAGGTACAAGACGGATGAACCTTTCCAGAAGAAGAAGAAGGATTACATGGTCAGGAGGTACAAGACAGATGAACCTTTTCAGAACAAGATGAAGGATTATATGGTCAGGAGGTACAAGACAGATGAATTTTTCCAGAAGAAGATGAAGGATTATATGGTCAGGAGGTACAAGACAGATGAATTTTTCCAGAAGAAGATGAAGGACTATGTGGCCAGGAGGTACAAGACAGATGACCTTTTCCAGAAGAAGAGAAGGCATTACATGGCCAGGAGGTACCACAGTAATGCTACTTTCCAGAGCAAAAAGAAGGACTACATGGCCAGAAGATATGCAAGCGATTCAGAGTTTAGATCCAATCACATTCTGCTTTGCACTCTTCAGAAGAAACAGAAGTGTCTCACTGATGCTGGATTCCACATACTTCATAAGTTGAGATGTGCATTAAGGATCAAACGAAAATACAGGCCATACATTCGTTTCAGCCAGGATCCACCCAATTCAGATGCAACAAACCAGCCTGTGTCCAACAGCTTGATGGAAAAGGCCATATCTGCATTTCGGTGTCAAATTCTGCTTGGTCCATCTAACATCTGTACTGTCTGTCACAGGGCTCTTTTTCCAAATCAAGTCAAGATGTGCAACAGAACACGATACTTCAAAAATGTTCATGTTACAGCCTCTTGCTTAACTGGAAAATATGTTCATGCTTGTGACAGTGCCTGTTCAGCTTCCTGTACGGTTCCAGCAGAAGAGAGAAGACAGGAATGGATCTGCCACACATGTGACAATCATCTGAAACGAGGATCCATGCCCTCTATTGCAGTGGCAAACAAACTTGATTTGCCTCCCATTCCTCAAGGAACTTCTTGAATTGAATGTGCTCGAACGACAGCTTATCGCCAAAATTTTACCATTTGCAAAAATAGTTGCATTGCCCAAAGGACAGCAACGATCAGTGCGTGGTGCTGTTGTGTGTGTACCCTCTGAGGTGGAGAACACCGTCAACTGTCTGCCAAGGCCTAATAGCGAGTCCCAGCTACTTCAGGTGAAGCTGAAAAGGCACATCAAGTTCAGAGGATACCAACACTTCCACACAGTGAATATGCACAATGTGCTAGCGGCGTTAGCAAAACTGAAAGCGACGCATTCAGAGTACAAGGACATAGTGATAAATGACGCTGCCACATTTGAATTTCTCCATGATGATCAGATGGATGACACAGAGGAGAAACAGGAAGTCGATGTCTCTGAACAAGGTGACCAGAGTGTTAGCACAGAAGAAAAGGATGAACTCAGGCCTGGGCTCACTCTGGACACGTGCATGCAGCCACTTGACATTGGGCAGGACTTAATATCGCATTTGGCGATGGAATCTTCAGCATCGCACCTGCTCAAGGGAAAAAGCCAGTTGGATTTTTCAAGGTTCCAAAACTGGAAGCCATGGCTTTCCCTGTACAGTTTTCCACTGGACAGAACACAATCGATGAGGCACGAAAAGTTGCATTATCACCAAGCATGTATTTCAATGCTAGATTGTTCTGCGTGGATACTCGTTTTGCCAAAGACCAGAGTTATCTCTTCTTTGCACAGTTTGTCACTGAGACGCACATGGCTAGAAACAGCATGTCTATCCAGATGCTAAAAGGCAAACCTGTTACAAAAAGACGGACGGAGAATCTCCAACAAGCTTCTTCAGGATGATCTTGAGGTCGAAGACTGGTCCACAGCCGTGGACGCCACAAGATTCATGCAACCCCTGAGAGGCTCTCCATCTTATTGGGAGAAAACGTTGAGAGATCTACAGGCCATGATCAGACAGTTGGGGACACCTATTTTTTTGCACATTCAGTGCAGCCGAAATGCGATGGCCAGAAGTTATAACGGCAATCAAGGCTCAGCAAGGTGAAGAGGTTGACTTTTCAGAGCTTGACTGACGCGACAAAATGTGAAATCCTTCAAGTAACCCCGTCACCGTCATGCGGATGTTTGAGAAACGAGTGGATGCGTTAATGACCCATCTGCTTTTGTCACGTGCTCAACCCATCGGGAAGTCGAGGATTATTTTTATCGAGTCGAGTTTCAAGCCAGAGGAAGCCACACACATTCATCTGCTGGCCTGGGTAAAGGGGGCACGGAATTTGAAAATGATTCTGACCAAAAAGTGTGTGACTTCATTGATCGCTACATAACCTGCCAGTTGCGGACTCTACCACGATCCCGAGCTTCATAAAATTGTCACGAAGTTCAACTTCACAGCAGGAATCACTCCAAATCATGCAAAAAGGAAAGATGTTGTGCAGATCACGGGTTTCCTAAACTACCCATGTCAGGCACCACAATCACCCGTCCACGACCCATCCAAGATGAAAATGAAGACCCACAAGAAGAACAAAAACGAGGAAGACCAAAAGAAGGCAAGGCGAGATGCGGTGCGCAAAGCAATCAGAGAAGCCAGGACAAAACTCAAGCCAGTGTGGGATCTGTTAAATGATCCTCAGGCCTCCTTTGACAGCTTCTCAGATTTGCTGATGAAATGTAATCTTTCCGAGAAAGACTACTATGAAAACGCTGAGGCACTATCCACTTCAAGCGTGATTTTGCTGGAAGCGTGATCAAAGGAGGCTTGGGTGAATGGATACAACCCAGATTTGCTGAGGGCATGGAATGCCAACATGGACATTCAGTTTGTTCTTGACTCTTTCTGCTGCATCATGTATATGCTTTCCTACATTTCCAAGCCAGAACACGAAATGAGTGATTTCTTGAAGACCATCATCAAGAGTGTTCGGCAAACCAATGTAGACGAAGAGGATGAAATGAAGCAAATCATGCAGGCCTACTCCAAACACAGGCAAGTGAGCGCTCAGGAGTCTGTGGTACAGAACATGCAGCTTACCACTGAAAAAGTGTTCACGGAGGCTGTTGTGTTTATACCGACGGATGGCGATGCCCTGAAGATGAGTTTGCCTCTCAGTGTCCTACACAACAAAGATCCTGATTCAGAGGATGTCTGGATGTCGGGGATGATAGATAAATACAGAGCAAGGCCTCAAACACTGGAGTTTGAAATGATGTGCCTTGCAGACTTCGTGTCAAAATACCGTGTTGTGTATGGTCAGCAAACTAAAGGAAAGAATGTCCACCCACTCCTCAACAATATGGGATTCATTCAGAAGAGGACTGTTGGTAAGGCTGCAGTTATAAGGGTATGCTCGCTTTCAAAGGAGAAGCAACCAGAAAAGTTTACGGAACTTTGGTAAAACTTTACGTGCCACATCGCGTCAACACGCAACTGAAACCTCAGCGCTATCCAACGTATCAGGAGTTTCACGAAAGTGCATATGTGGAACTCCTGGCACATCCTGGTCTCCTGATGCCTGTCTGTGGCATAGTTAAAGCACAAGAAACAAAGTTTGAAAAGCACAGCAAAAATTCGGACGAAGCATGTGAACAGCTGCAGCGGGAAGGACCAGCTGAGAATGCTTGGGGTGCTTTTGCACCTGAGATTGATGCCGAACGCTTGAGTGCGTTGCAGAACAAGACGCCGACCTACAAGAAGAGGATGAACAAGAAGATGTCCCGGAGTACCAGATTCTTCGTGAAGATGGAGACGGAGTCGTACCACAGATAGAGGCACCTCAAATGACTGCCGAATTTGTGAGGAAGATGTTTAGGAGTTTAAATGAGACGCAGGCAGCCATTTTTACACCGTTCGACAGTGGTGTCAGAAGCTTGTGTGGGGTCACAATCCAGGGCAGTTTTTACTTTTTGTCAGGCGGTGCTGGCTGTGGGAAATCACCGTCATCAAGTGCATATACTCGGAAGCAACCAAGATTTCTGCGACAACTACTCGACTCCAGGAAGAAGGGGATCTCTCGGTGCCTGTGGTGCTGTTGTCTGCATTTACTGGAACGGCAGCATTCAACATATCTGGTAAAACGCTGCATTCCCTTTTAAAACTGCCAAGGAGTCTGAAGCCGCCTTATCAAGGACTTGGGAGCGCCTAGATGAAGTCAGAGCAGGACTACGCAATGTGGAGATTCTTATCATTGATGAAGTCTCCATGATTTCAGGACCTGTTTACTTTACGTAAACTGGAGATTTCAGCAGATCAAAGGCAACAAGAAACCTTTTGGAGGTATCTCTTGCCTTGTAGTAGAGATTTCTATCAACTCCCTCCACTAAGTAAAGCCAAACCGCTCATGCGTATATGAGAGGACGTGCTGGACTTCTGGAAGGACAATTTTCAAATCGTCACCCTCACAGAGATCATGCGCCAGAAAGAAGACCTTGCTTTTGCTCAGCTGTTGAACAGACTACGAGTGAAGCAGAAGTCTGAAGCTCTGAGAGAAGATGATAGAGCTTTATTACTGCAGGCTGTGAAGAAGCCAGGAGACTGCCAGCGTGATTCTCTGCACATATTTGCCACCAACAAAGAAGTTCACAAGTACAATACGGAGACCGTACAAGCCCCTTTTCACTGACATCATAACATCTGATGCCGAAGACTACAGGAAAGACCCCAAAACAGGAAGGATGAAGGCGAATAAACAGACCTGTCACTGGAAAAAGAAGACTTGCTCGACACAATTCAAGTCGCCGTGGGAGTTCGTGTGATGGTAACCAGGAATCTGGATGTAGAGGATGGAATCGTCAATGGATGTTTTGGCACAATTGCAAATATCGTCACCACGAACGAAAGATGGAATCGCCACAGTAAAAATGTTAGGACTTCAACTCGACAATCCAAGTGCGGTCAGAAACATCGCAAAAGGTGAAAGCAGGTGAAGAAGGCGCCCTAGTTTACATTGAGAGATCTGAAGAGAATCTGAGGAAAGGAATGGTTAAATCGACAGTTTCCCATCAAGCTGAAGCTTATGCCTGCACAGCCCACAAAGTTCAAGGCATGACAATGCAGTCTGCAGTTGTGTCTTTGAAGAAGATTTTTGAGCGGGAATGGCCTACGTTGCCCTTAGCAGAACAACCTCTCTGCATGGATTACGTTCTACAGTTTGACGAGAAGAAGATATATGCGGATCCAGAAATCACGGCCTCTTTGCAAAGCATGAGAAGAGCAAAGTCGAAGACATCATGCCACTTCTACAGCATGTAAGGGAACGTACACTTACCATCATACATCACAACACTGAAGGACTGGCATCTCACATTGAGGATATCCGATGCCACCATGAGCTGCGACTGGCGGATCTTCTTTGTTTCTGGAAACGCACCTGACCGGATCATGTGTTTCAGATCTCCAATTGGAAAGGATACAACTTGTTTACACGGAACCGGCACGTCTCTTACTCGACACATCAAGAAATCGGAAGGAAAAAGGGAGGTGGAGTCGCAATATATTGCAGGAGCACATTCCAACGCAGTCCAGGCAACAATATACAAGATGTGACTGATCTGGAGTTTGTTCTAACTAAACTAGATTCTCCAATAAAAGCAGCAATTGTAGCTGTGTATGAGGCCACCACAATATAATGTTCAAGATTTCTTGAACAACCTAAAAAGTGTGCTGGATTATATGGACCTTGCACACGATCTCACCATCATCTGTGGAGACTTCAATGAGGACCTTCTACAAGCTGGAAGAAAACAACCTATTTTGGAGTTTTTGAAGCTCGAGGATACACATAACTAATTGGAACAGCGACAACAGGAAAGCACACACTGCTTGACCACATCTATATTTCAAATCCGGACCTTTGCCTCCAATCAGGTGTGTTACAGAGCTACCACAGTTACCACAATCCTGTGTACTGTGTATTGCGCTTTATGTAGATGATTTTTTGTTGTTGTTGTTGTTGTTGTTGTGTTTTGTATATTGCAGTGATTGTCAGCACGGAACCGGGGCACTGAGCATGCATTAACGGTGCCAGTGGGGCTAGAACAGCCTTAGCCACCGGGTTGGCGCGTATGGTTGTGTTTTGGTGTTATGTCATACGGAACCGGGGCCCTGAGCATGCCTTAACGGTGCCAGTGGGGCTAGAACAGCCTTAGCCACCGGGTTGGCGCGTATGATCGAGTTCTGGTGGGATATATGGTCGGAGTGAGGGTTTTATGTTGCAGGGAAAGTAGAGCAGCAGCTACAGCAACACGAAGAATGAAGATAGGAGTAGACTGGCAGCTTCAGGAAGGACACTGGACAGTAGAGGCAGCAGCACCAACAACAGACAGTGAGAATTAGTGCAGCAGCAGCCAGGGAGGCAGTGAGTAACAACACTAACATGTAGACAGAGATGGTATTAAGACACTGGTATAATAGGTGTTTTACCTTTGAATTTGATTGAAAATCTGTACTAAATGTATTGTATGTTGTTCACTATTATTCTGTCATTAATGTGCTTTTCTGTAAAGTTTCAGGAAGGGTTTAGACACACTAGCAGTCCTGTCCAAGACTGGATGTGACTGCAACATTTGTCGAAAAAAGCTAAGTGTTTAAACATTTACTGTACAATCACTGTACTATTGCACGAAACAACCAAATTTTTAGGAAGATGCTAATCTTAATCTGTTTTTGGTTTTGACGTTTTTCAGCAATTGTGAAGATGAAGACCGAAAGCCTGAGAAGATAAAGCGTGTAAAAACACGATGAGAACCTGCACACCAGGATCTGGAGTAAGCATAAGATTAAAATTGTTTATGAAGTTAGAAAGACAAATGTTTTGATCAAATAAATTTTTCTTTGCATTGATCCCATTAATATGAAGCAATACGTTTATAAATACTACTTGCAAGCTCTCCATTTTATTAGTGTAAGATTGTTTCAGAACAAAAAAATCTTGAAATAATAAGACCTGTGTTTTTTTCTTATCATTTCTCTTCATAATTTATTGTGGAGTCAAAAAGAATCATTTGACTAATGGTATTACATCTGTTTTGCTTCTTCTACCACAGGATATCCAGCCTGTCTGACGAGTCCAAGACTTGATCAACTTCCTTCATCTTATAATTGGATGACCAAATTAATCTTATTTAGGCCATATTGCATAATTTGTTTATTATTCTAAATATTAAGAAGGTAAAATGAATGTAATGTAATGTAATGTGAGGATTGTCCAGGTTTGGTGGGGGCGAGATTTGACAACAGGTGCTTTTGTACATTTTTAATAAACATTTTAGGTGAATTGGCAAATCCAGTCTGTTTGTCTTTATTGTATCGTACAGTAAGAAGGTTTTACACTTGTATAAATGAAGACTACATTTTGTGTAAAAAAAAAAAAATTCTAATAATTTTTCAAATTAGATATGGGTATTTACTATTGATCTAATTTAAGATCACAGTGTCTGCAAATCCAATAAGAAAACTTTTAACTTAACCTTAAAATTGAACAAACACTTAACTTCAGTGTAACTTTCTGGCTTTGTTCATATTGGCCTTCTCCAGAACACATGGTAGAGATTCCAGAGAAAAATCACTTTTTTTTTTTTTTTTTGTATTGCAGAAAGGTGACCTCCGCTATCCTCTCAAACCATTTCACAAAGCGATATATATATCTCAGTATTAAAACAAAAATGTTATTACGTCTGGGAGGTCATTACATAAACTGCACAAAACAAATCTTGGTTGTAATAGGTATCTTAGGAGATACAGCTTAAATTTATTTTAAAATCTAAATATATTTATTTATGCTAAAAGCTGAAAATATAAGCAGTTCATCTAAAAACTGGGCTCTTTTGATTCACACTGACAAATGGCAAAAATTTTGTAAACCCCTTAAATTCTTTCTGGTGCCATATTAAAAAAAACTAAATTACATTTTTAAAAGCGTATATACAACATTCTTTTTTTCTTTTCATGCAAAACTAACAATGCAGGGTGTGTAAATAGCTGGCTTTTATGAGATCTCGTGATATTACTCCTTGGTCTGACTATTGTTTAGATGGCTCCATCTCAACCGTACTTTTCCATGCTGGTGCTCTGCAGAGTGCAGACCCAGGTTTGCTTTAAACCTAGCATTCGAAAGCGAGTTTTGCCACGGCAAGCACCACTCACCACATTTTCTTCAGAAATGTACTTTCTAGTTATTATTATTATTATATGTCGCCCTGGACCACAAAACCAGTCTCAAGTAGCATGGGTATATTTGCAGTTAATAGCCAAAAATACTAAATTATTGATTTTTCTTTCATGCCAAAACTCATTAGGATCAAGCTCCATGAAGATATTCAGTAAATTTCTTACACGTAAATATATCCAAACCAAAATTACATGTGATTTTAATATTTAGATTATTATTTATTTATTTTATTTTTAATTTATTTAGCAATCCTCAGATTCCAGATTTTCAAATCCCAGCTAAATATGGTCTTACCTAACCAAGCATGCATCAACGGAAGCTTATTTATTCAGCTTTCAATTTTGCGTGGCTCAAACCTACCAGTCATCGTAGGCAAGCTAGGTGCTGAGATCTTTCCAGCTAGAGGTCAGACGGGCCCCTGCTCAAAAGCAGAGCAGAGAGTGAGACAGAAGTGCTCTTCTTCAGGTGCTTGATTGCAAATCAGTCCCAGCTGATGAGAGAGCTTCAGAGGAGAAGCCAAGCACCTGGCGCTGGTCCTGAAAAGGTGTCAAGGGTGCTTGATGCAGGTAGATGTGTCTACTGCACTGAAACTAGTGTTTATGCCGCTATGCTTGGCGGCTGCCGTGCTTGCCTTTTGAGAAAGGTTAAGCATATGCCTCATAACCACACACAATATGACAATATGAGTATGCCTCATAACAATATGACTTATTCGACTCTCTGAACATTTATCTTACAGAGCATATGCTTTTATGAATGACTGTAATGACAGTAATGAAGGCTTTCAAAACTTACATTGGTATCACGTATGTGCGCGTGTGCGTGTGTGTGTGTGTTGTGTGTGTGTGTGAGTGAAAGTGATGATTCAGAAAGATCCATCTGCTGTCTGACAGAGAAGTGTCCTAGTAAAAAACAGGCTGACAGCTACATTTTCCCACAGACAGAAACAACTGAGGACTATATAGAATTTGATATTATGATACAATATTATGTATGGAACTGGCTCAGGGTAGAGCCTAATTGTATTTTACCATACAACATTCTATTAGCAAAAGGCAAAAAGTGAACATTTTTAATGCATTTTTACAATGGCAAAATGGATGGAAACTATTATGCCATCATGGTCTGAATGTTTTCACAATTAAATAATATAATAATTATAATTACATAGTATACAATTATATAAAAAAAATTATACAGTCACAATATTTCAAAACATTTTTGGTTAATGTGGTTTATATATAATTTTATATGAATATATTTGTATTATTACATTCATTACATTGACATATAATCAATATGTATACACTATTTTACCAAAAGTATTCGCTCACCTGCCTTGACTCTCAGCATATGAACTTAAGTGACATCCATTCCTAATCCATAGGGTTCAATATGAGGTCGACCCACCCTTTGTAGTTATATCAGCTTTGACTCTTCTGGGAAGGATGTCCACAAGGTTTAGGAGTGTGTTTATGGGAATGTTTGACCAGTCTTACAGAAGCGCATTCATGAGGTCACACACTGATGTTGGGCGAGAAGTTCATCCACACCATCCATGTCTTTATGGACCTTGAAGGGAAGAGGAAGGGACCAGCTCCAAACTGTTCCCACAAAGTTGGGAGCATAGAATTGTCCAAAATGTCTTGGTATGCTGAAGCATTCAGAGTTCCTTTCACTGGAACTAAGAGGACAAGCCCAGCTCCTGAAAAACAACCCCACACCATAATGCCCTCCCCCTCAAGCAATTTACACTTGGCCCAATGAAAGTCAGACAAGTACCGTTCTCAGGCAACCCCCAAATCCAGACTGGTCCATCAGATTTCCAGATGGAGAAGCGTGATTTCACACTCCAGAGAACACTGTCTCCGCAGCTCTAGAGTCCAGTGGCGGTGTGCTTTACACCACTGCATCCAACACTTTGCATTGTACTTGGTGATGTATGGCTTAGATGCAGCTGCTCGTACATGTAAACCCATTCCATGAAGCTCTCTGCGCTCCGTTCTTGAGCTAATCCGAAAGGCCACATGAAGTTTGGAGGTCTGTAGCGATAGATTGGCAACCTCTTTCGCACTATGTGCCTCAGCATCGCTGACCCGCTCTGTCAGTTTACCACTTCGTTTAGCGTTCTCTACGATTCCAGAAATTGGTCTTCGATGGCAAAACCCAGTGTGCACTATAGACTGTATGTTAAAACCATCACAAATGGCCACCTCCTGTTAAACAAACACTGGCATGCTTCTTTTCTAAGACAAAATGAAGTTCCAGTCAGAGGGAGGGAAATGAAGACTTCTGTAACCATCAGAATTACCCTACAGATGTTATTTTAATAGTTGTAATGCTGTTATGCCTCAGGCTTACTGTTACTGCAGCACTACTCTAGCATTTAATTACTAATAGTCACTTAACACAACATCATGTATTGGCTGGTGTTGAACAAATGAGAAAGGAAAAAGTCTGAGAGCCAGAGCGAAAGGAAAATGTGTTGGTGATTCATTGTTTCATTTATAAAATTGCATTTTGACATTGCATCAACACTTTTGTAACCACTTTTTTCTAGTTTCATGTGAAAGTTTTTTAATTCTTTTACATTTGGCTCAGTCCACACTTGTCTGGGCCTTGGTGGACCTGGACCTCTATTACATTTTGCTGCCCATAAGCGGCCTCACAGTCGCTCAGGTTAATGCCAGTCTGTCTTAAAACCCTGTGTAAATATCTGCTTAGCTTCTCTCGTTCCTCTCTTGTCAGCATTCCGTTCGCACTGCCTTTACTGTTGTTTTTCATTAAATCATTAGCTGTGCGTTAAGTCATAACTTATATTAACAAATATGTCGAGCTGTGAGGTCGGCTTTTACACTGATCTGGATTTTCAATCGGCATTCTCAAATCTCAACAGAGACAAAAGGAAATTCACTCTGAATGATGTGCCTCGTTCTTGTTATACATGACCTTTTAAATGTGACTGTGTTTCAAGGTAAGTAGACTTTTTTGTCTGTGAAAGATTATATCAGGCTTTCATTAATATGTTTTGGTCGTGCTCAGGCACTTTAATATTTAATTGAATTTTTATACAATTTATGGTAAGAAGTACCATATGAAACCTAACAGGAAAAAGCTAAAGTTAGCCATTGGGGGGTTGTCAAATTGGCGTTAATTTTGATATTTAAAGAGCATATTTGCAATTGTAATAGTCTGAAGTTTTATTGAAGGTTTTAAAGTGAAACAAAACACCACAAAGTACCACAGAGGTAGTAAAAAATCATTTCACAAATCCATGCTAATATTGCCTTCCATTTCATTACTTTCTGTTCTATTATCAGTTTTTTTATGTAATTTCTTAGACTTCTGTAAAAGGTAATACAGGTATTTGCAGTGAAATATGCTTAAAGTGGAGCAGTTGTTTATTGAATTCACTCTAAAAAAGCGGACTGTTTTTGAGTCGACTTTTCAGGACTCATGTTTTTGCTCAGTCAGTCACAAAAGGGGACAATAGCTTAGCAACATAATAAAACATATGAGCATAGACATGAACACACACACACACACACACACACACACACACACACACACACACACACAGCTAATCAGAGGAACAACAACGACTGCTCACTAATGAGTTCCTGCTGGGCAGACACAAGTAACTTTACAATAAGTGTACAGAAACACACATGCGTACACATACAACAAGTACACCATACACTAGAGTACAGTAAATGCATGCAGAACTTATTTGGCCTTTATTTCTGCACAGACACACACAAAGTACTGCCAAGGTGTTCATCAGTTTAATTAGCCATGTACAACAGACGGATGGGCAGTTCATCTTTACCTCATCTCAGCTAAAATATAGCACACTCATGCTTTTATTGCACTTTAATTAATTGTAAAGCATGTTGCTGTTTTAATGAGGCGCTATATAAATATTACTTTTTACTTGCAAAGCATTGTGGGGGTATCAGACGATAACATGCTACCAAATGACTATACACCACACAATATTTGTATTTATAAATTCGATTTGACAGACATTTTTTTCTCTCCAAAGTGACTAGAGGAGAGCTGTTACACTTTATTTGGACAGTCTACTAACTATACCCTCTTTTTTTGTTGTTGAAAACAAAGATATTTTGAAGGATGCCGGAAACCATAAAGTTTTAGTTATGGACAGTTCATCTATACTTCATCTGTACGTGCACTTAATTGCATTACTGACCACATTCTTTAATCTTTCTGCCATTGATTTCACTTTACTATAGACTGTGGTGACACCTCAATTACAGGTTTCTCTGTGGATGTTCAATCATGTTTTAGCATGCATGAACAAATGTGTAAAAATTGTGAACTGCCGGGGTCCATATACCAACGAGTAAGTGCGAAAAAAAACATCTATAATTATTTCTGCAAGCTTGTGAAAAAAAGAAGAGCTGCTTAGATTTGGCTTCCCTCGTGATGTAGAAAGAGGATCTTACTATAATATATAATATCTTATTGATAGAATATTTCCACCCACTGCGCTGTTGTCTCAAAACAACTCCTATTCTGAAAAAAGGGCAAAGGGAAAGCGGTTCATTTGCATTTAAAGAGACATAAGTGTTTTCACACAAAACAGGCATTTTACAAAATGATGAGGTAGTTTGAGCTGAAATCTGAAAGGCAAATTATCTGGACACCGATACAGGGCCTTAATAGGTCTCCTTAATTGAATAAAAGTAATACAGCTAGGGCGCTATGTCATCTTGAAGAATATAGCTGCACTATTATGCTTCGCCAACTTCCATTTTTAAATATTTCCATTTGTTTTTCACACAGGCAGTTGTGCTCTTGCCTTAATTGTGTTGCCATAACAATAGATTTCAGGGTTTCTTTAGAGCCTGCGTGATAGTGTACAAATGAGAAAGGATTCTGTGTGAAAAAACCGCTTGCATGTTTTTATATGTTTGTTCTTTCACAGTATGATATTTTGAGAGCAAGTTTTTATTATGAGATGTTTAATTTCAGCAACTTATTACTAAAAGTCATTTTTAATTAATTGCTCATGATTAGTCTCCTCTTATCACTGCACTCCAGGAGTCCTTCCGTATTGATTGAAGGGCTTCATATAGTTGCCATGACTACAGTGTCAAATGATGTCCGGCTCAGAGGGTTCTCTCGCCTCGTCAGAGCCCACAACAGCATGCATATAATGAAGACACACAAATGCTTTATTGTTATAAGCGCTGGGCGTTTGTCATCCCTTTCTTAACGTAGTCTTCATTTCTGTCAGCTCCTCGCAAGTATACTGCATGCTCAAACAGCATTGTCTGCTTGTAGAAAATTAATCAAAACTTTTAATAAAAAACTACTGGAGCATTCAATTTTGATAATTTATTTTGCATTTGCTGAGCTCTCAGCTCTCTCTGACTATCAGCAATTTAAACCCATGTACCCGTCGCAAATCCCCATATCAAAACGAATGGCTGGAGACTTCCCTCTGTTCCTCATTCCTCAGCAACACACACCTTGAAAACTGATAAGTTCCAATGAGTTAAATGTCAAATATTTACATGTTTAAACAATTACATGGACACTCTGAATTTAAATACAATTAGTTTCAAGATAAATATATGATGTGACTGTGGATAATTGTTATTAAAAACTGGGTATACTCATTACAAGTAATCTGGATTATGTGATAAAATTAAAAAAATAAGTACTTAAAATATAATCCACAAATCCATGTTATTTCTTATTTATATATAATGCAAGGATTCCCAAACTTTTTTTGGTGTCATCTGAACCTCTTTCACTTAACATGCACACATGAAGCACTTCTGAGAGTTTGAAATACATATTTTAATAATTAGATATTACATCGCAAACCTCCTGCAGTTCCGTTACAAACCCCAGTTTGGAAACCTTGATAATAAATGTAATGTTTAATGCAGTTTATGTTGTCAGTGAATGGAATATACTTTCTTTTGTCATCGATATGACACAAGATTTTCCTATTTAAATCAATGTGATAAGCGAGTTAAGGTAATGTAAAGTAATCAGGAAGTAGTCGGAGCATATTGATGGATGCTCACTACTCACTATGGCTTGTCCAACATGGTCAATAAAGCATTGATAGCCAACTATGGTTACAAGGTCCATTATCGCCAACATGGTCCAACGTGTTGCTTGAAAAAAGCGAAACAATTCTACTGTATATAATTAATTCTAGCTTCATTTATGCAACCACATGTCCTTCTGCAGAACAAGCAAGAAGATATTTGTGGTTTAGAATGATGACAGAATGTTTATATTTAATGACTTATCCTTTCAGAATGAACTTGTGGGTGGTTATTTTGACATGGGTGTTAATTAAGTAACATGGCATGTTGATTGCATCTCAGTCAGCAGTTGATGCTAATGAAGATCGCCGTATTCTATACCATTAAAAAAAAGCTTAACCCAGCTGCAGGCTGAATGGTCAGGTTCACTAGTTAAAACTGGACATGATTTATATCCTGAATGTTTGTGTACGTGTAGGAGTTAGTTTGTTGAGTTTGGCATAGTACGTATAATTGAGCGTTGCTGTCAGAAGAGATTGCATGTCTTTTAACACATGCATCAGTCATGATTAATTGGCTGACAGCCTGGATATTAATGTGGAACTAGAGAGATGTGTGTGTTTGGAAAGTGTGTATTGCTTAATGTGACTTGTGCGGTTGAAACCAGTATCTGTAAGAACCATTAGCCTAATCTCTGAGCTACAGAGAAGCCCTTTGACACGGAGATGAAGGGGATGCGAGAGAGAGAGAGAGAGAGAGAGAGAGGGAGAGGAGAGAGGGAGAGAGGGAGAGAGACAGAGAGAGAAGAGAAGAGAGAGAGAGACACGTCTTCTAACACGTGATGGTCCACAACATACTATCAGATGCTAACCCTAACAGTCTACTTTTTAGAGTGTAGTTAATAAATGAGAAATCTATGCTTCATGCGGTACATCTCTACAGTACTGACAATGAGACAATAGATTTTTTTGTCTGTGAATGCAGGTATGGAATCTCCGTTTCACATTCAGAAACACACGCACAAAAAGCTATTAGCAATCGATTTTCTATTCAATCTGATTCCAATACAATAGTTTAAGCGCTTTGCAAGCACACGCTCCTGCTCCGTCCCCTAGGCGATAAACTCAACAAATGCAAATCGAAAACAGGGGATGTGTTTTATACAGTGATGCCGTTGACATAGTGACATTTTAACACTCTTTTCTCTCCTTTCAATAACATCAATATTTTCCTACGGCCTCTTTGCACTTGCGCATCGATCATTTACTGCAAACAAGGAAACTGATTAAAATGGCAAGCCCTGTTAAACAGCTGTCTGCGGTGTGTTGTTTATAATGAGTATATGTCTGCGCGTGTGTTTGCGTAACAATGCCCTCGCCCGGTCGATGGCGCTTAATGAATATCGGTAATTATGAGAAACACTGGGTTTAATCCCAGTTGGCATGTCGTAGCCTTGCACTGGCTTCTCGTTGCGTTTGTGTAGCGTGGGTGCGTGTTTAAGCTCAAAATTAAAACGAGACGATCGCATGACAAAACAGCGAGATGCTTTCTCCTGTTGGGTTTGCATTGCACGCGTGTGTGTGTGTGTGAGAGAGAGAGAGAGAGAGAGATAGAGAAAGTAAGTGCATGACCTTGTTTACAGTCTTCTTTCTACCTCTCTCATTAATAAATGTCATTTCTCATAATGTCTCAGAGGGTTTTCTGGTCAATTGTTTCTTGAAGGTTGATGGGCATCAGAGCTTCCCGTGGGGTTTAGAGTGTGCAGGGAACTGCATGTCCGGAATATGAGAGCCTACATGGCCCTATATATGGATGTGCTTTATGTGTGTGTGTGTGTGTGTATGTACCATGCTCATGTGCACAGGACCACACATGTACAGCTGTGAAAATAACATCTATTTTTGGTGCCAATGGCCCCTCAGGATATGGAGCGCAGCAGAATGGTGCTCCTTTCAAGCGATTTACCCTTAGCCTAAAGACACTTTTCCCTCCGGGCGAAATTTGGTTCTGTGCATCTAGTCATAGCCTGATCAATAAAGAGAGCTGTAGAACATATGGCTTCATGCACTGCCCTGTCTATACTCGTCTGTGTCCTTCTGCTTCATTCGGTATCTTTAATAAAAAGCATTATCGGTCGTTTCTCACCGTTGATCTCATTTGAATCACACGATTGGACTCAGTGGGGATAAGCTTGCTGTTAGCCTCCTCGGCTTCTACATAAATATTAGGGTTGTCAATCAATTAAACCATTAAATATAACGCAGAATAGGTCGCGTTACATTATATGCTAATTGATTCAGCGAATCCGTTTGAATTAATTGATGTTTGCTGGAAATAAGCCCCCGGATGATGGGGTTAGTTCAACCAAAAGGGTATAATTTACTCACCTTGCAAACACATAGAAGTTTAGTCTTTGAAATCCAATTTAAGACACTCTTTTCTCTCGCTTTCTCTCTGCCATCCAGGTAAGCAAAACTCACATGATCCATAAAGGTCGTAAGGGCATTTAATAAGAAATCCACACGAACTGAGCGAGAGTGGGGAATCACTTTTTATGATGCACAGATAATACTTTTTTTTATTTTCATGTAAGCAATTATTGACACATAAATAGACTGCATCGCATATAAAAAAGATCATGTGTGTGCAATGCACAAGAACCAAAAAGAGGTTTGTTCTAATTTGTCCTAACAGGCTTCCATATCTCTAACCTATGTATATATATATATATATATGTGTATATATGTAAATTAAATAAATAAATAAAATCTGTATACTACAGTAATAGCGGTAAATTAAGTCACAATGTATTTAAAAAGGTCCATATCTCTGCTTTAAAAAAAACACTGACTACGGCTTTGGCTACAAAAAGTTACTAATTTGCTGCTTATTAATAGTTTGTAAGGCACAGAATATTCATTGTAAACACCGATAAACAGCCGATATGTTAATAATAGTCATGTTAATAAGTAAATGATTAATAGTAAGACTTTCTCGCTAAGTTACCATAAAAAAAGCTATTAAATTACATGCAACTAAAAACAAGCCTGGACACTATGGTAAGTACATGATGTTAATTAACATCACTCAGGATGATTAAGTTAACATACTCTTAATTATATAATTACACCGTAACGAGGACATCTTAAAATAATGTGTAAGTGGAAATCAAAAAATTATTTTAAGTACATGGCATGATTAATTAATGTAGTTATTAAATATATATTTTTTACAATTCTACAATTTGTAAAAATTTTGGCATATTATATATATATATATATATATATATATATATATATATATATATATATATATATATATATATATATATATATATATATATATATATATATATATAATGTACTGGGATCCTGGTTTGTATTTAGTTAACTACTGTGTACTTATTTAAGAAATAATGAATTGTTTATTACAATGTGAAATAACCTTTGCTATTGATGTGAGAGATAAAAAAAGAAAAATAAGATTAAGGTTAGTGATAGATTTAGTTTGGGGTAGGGATCAACAGTGTAATTATAGATACAACTACAGAAATTAATAGCATAAATAATAGCGGGAAGGCATTTGTTAATATGTAAAAAAAATGGACACAATAAGTGCATTGTATCAAATGATTTATTTAATTGTGAATATATAGATACTTAATGTAAAGTGGGTCCAAATATTTTGTAGATATACTGGTATTAATTTCCTGATAACAAAACATTCTGCATGCCTTTATCCTATATCTTACTCTCTTTAATCCATTCTCTCTCTCTTTGCATTGGCCGGTGACCTGTGGCATCAGATGGCCTCCTATTGATTGGTCTATGTTTGGCTCTCTGTGATCTCTTTAGGTTTTGAGATCTTTTTAGCTGACACAAGATAACTTTGATGTTTGCTAATATTCTCTCCTAATGGCGAAGGTGGAATGTCTGATGTCAGAAGAGTTCTTGAGAGGGCAGAGTGGCCAGAACAAATCAAGGTGTTTGAAAAGATTCAATTACCACAAAAAGCTCTAAACATGTTTGACCTTCTTTGATTCCCCTTTCTAGGTAAAACGGCAAGCATATAGACTAATCCTTAGCCTTTAGAGTTTTCTTTAGGATATAAGTATATTTTCTCCCTCGTAATTTAGTTTATATTGTATAAATAAATAAATTAATGAATTAAGTCACCACTTTTGGTAATTATAAAGTATTCTGCATGCCTATTTTTACATCCATAATCCTAAATTTTATATATATACATTAATATTAAAAATTATATATATATATATATATATATATATATATATATATATATATATATATATATATATATATATATATAAATATATATTTTTATATATATATATATATATATATATATATATTTTTTTTTTATTTTATATATATATATATATATATATATATATATATATATATATTATATTTTATATATATATATATATATATATATATATATATATATATATATATATATAATTTTGAAACTGGTTATGGAGTTATTATGGCATTAAATATAAAACATTTTTAAAGATGTACACATATTTTGGCGTCTCTACAGATGTAGAAGTAACTTTATATTAAAGTTCATGCATTTTTAAACATGCTACATTGCAACTTAATCATTACAAATGTTTAAATACACATATTTTAGATACATGGCAAATATGTTTCAATAGCAATGACATTAAAATATATATTTAGCACCATAATCAGCAGCAGTGGCTAACTGGGTCATGCTAACCAGACAAAGCTTGAACCTTGACTTATTATTTAATCATTACCATGATTAAATTATACTGAAGACCACATCTAACTGGAGTCATTATTGACTTAATGAAGTTGTGATTAACTAAAGTTTTGCATTTAATGATGACCGCTGCATTTAGCTGCTTAAAAACAGAACAAATCGTCAGCACAACAAGGCTCAAGTCCTTCCATCAAAACCACCCAGATCGGCGCTAAACTGGAGCTGCTAAGTCTGAACGAAAACGGTCCAAATTACTATTGTCTTGTGTCTTTATAAGACAGAGAGGTCAGGCCTAACATCTATTTCCCGAAATCCAAATGAAACCCACACACACACACACACACACCAGCACACACGAAACACTAGCTCCAAAATTAAACCTCTTCCACTTCCTTTTGTGTTCAAATGACTGAAATGCACCCTGCCTAGCCTCCCCCGCTCCATCTTGTCTATCTTTATTTTTCTCTTTTCTGGTGCTTTTCTCCAGCAAACACGCGTACACAGACGTCGCTGTGGCCTTGGTCCAGCATCGCTACCTCTCAGCAAATTACCTCTGATTACTGAAAGAGCCAGTGCGCAATCAATACACTCAGCCAAGGAGAAAATCTCCCCCTCTCTCTTTTCTTTCGTTTGTCTCTATGGTCACCCTTTTGCCCTCTTATTTTGTCATGTACATTTCAATAGGTGACCGGATGGAATGGCTATGGCTTCCCACAAATGCATTTTCGATGCTTCATTTCTGAAAAATAAATAAATAAAATAAATAAATAAGCAAAGTTCTATACGTGTGCAGACTGAAGCACTGACCTATATTCATGTTAGCGGTCAAGCAGTTCAGAATGTAACTTGTTTTTTATTTTCTTAATGCGTGCTATTGTTCGTACTGTGAAAAACGTTTGTTTTTTTATACCTTGCAATACTTTTTTTTCAAAATGTCATATAGCAACCTGTTCTTGCTGTGATATGTCTGCTGATTAGTTGAACCAGTCGCATTCAGATATGTCTCTATTCAGTACTCAATATACTCAATATTCACAATCCAGAGGGCAAAAGATAAATATATAGGTCTCAGTCGATCTTTTTTTTCATCCTAATTTAATAAGCTTTTCATTAAATTGTAAATAAACAAATAAATAAATAAACATACTTAGTAACTTTTAAATGTAATGCAAGTTGCCCTTTATCGAAAATGCATTATGCTTTTGAAATATATGCATTATTATTTATTTACATTAAATGCAATTAGTTGAACTTAAAGGGATAATTCACTCCAAAAATTAAATCTGTTTAATAAATATTAAGAGTGTATTTTTTGGTTGAATCTGCATTTAACTGAGATTTAAAGGGATAGATAACTTATAAATGAAAATTGTTCCATTTTTACTTGAATTGAGTATGAATTGAGTATGAATTTTATTCTTTAATGTAAGAAACTCTTACAGGTTTGGAACAATGTGAAGGTGAACTGACCGTAATGCCAAAGTAGGTAAGCGTTTATATTAAATTAAAATATACTTTAATTTCATGCTGAAATTTGTGTCTCGTATAACATATTGATATGAATAACATATTGTGATGATGAAGCTACAATTAAATTGTACAGCACAGTTCAAATGAAGTATTTTAACATGCTTTTTAACAGTAGTTAACACATAAGGACGACGAGATATTATTAAAACAATGATTTAGATTATTTTAAGTGCACTTTTTAAGAGTTTACTTAAAGAACACTTGAAGAGTTCTGTATAAATTCTGATTCCTGACGGTCAAGAAAGACAAAATAATGGCCAAAATATGATCCTTGTGATACATTTCTTCACCTCAGCATCTACTGCACTGAGTTTAAATCCTTTTCGGCAGCTTATCTGGGTCTGCACTCCAAATGATATTCCAAGTAAAAATGCTGATCGCGTGACGACCCTTCCCAGCCATATAATCTCCAACATCAGCATGTAAGCGGAGGTCGAAATGTTTACCGTAGAATTCCCAGTACACTCAAATCAAACCCCTGTCTTCAATTTACTGACATGCCCTGTGGAAAATGATTGCATTGACTGATTTGGATCGCTTGTCGGCTGAACAGAGAAACCGAGTCAAGCAGCTCTGATGAGGAAAGGTATTCATTTCCCATGATTCATCTTAATAAAAGCAGCTAATGAGATTATGCAGTCTGGGTCTCCAGTATTTCATGTCTATATGTAAGTGTGACAGACCCAATAAGATGAGCACAGGGATGCGTTAGAGGCTTTTACTCGTACACACACTGACACAGACGCGCACACACGCACACACACACAGAGTCTTAAATGGGCTCCTGGAGGAGAAGAGAGGAGTCAATAAAGATTATTGCACATTTGTCATCGGTTAGACAAACAGCCAATGCAGACAAAGAGCCTCAAAAGAATTGTTGCTTAGATAGTACACATGCAGACAAGCACATAAGTAGGGCTGGACGATATATATTGAACCCGATAGTCATTTTGTCAGTAAAGCCGGTTCCTCGATCAGCTGTGGTAAATCTCCATCACCTGTTTTCAGATCAGGATCATACACGGAACCGGAAAAAAACAAAAACATAAAATTTCAATTTTACTGTTGAAATTTCTTCCAGAGTTGTAGCATTTACTGTCTATTATTATTTCACAGCAATACACATTACACAATACCCCCACACACGGAAATACACATTCAGTAAATGCTTAAGTGCGTCCTATTCCTCAGAATCTTGCTGCCTATTAGGCCTCCTGTTAATTAATGACCGATGAATAACACTCTCTGTCTTCTGTTCTGTGGTAAAAGGGGATATTCATCATACAAAATATATGAAAGGATCACATATAATTAAATTTTTTTGAATATACAACTCATAAAACCTTGACTCAGTCTTAAAACAATTAGGTTGAGCTGAACAGAGAGACAGCTATACCAAGCGCACATGCCTTATTGTATGCATATTACAGACTGAAAAAACATAAGCAAATCTGTTTATTTGCGCCAAAAGACCTTAATCTCTATTCAAGTGAAACACTAGCATACACACACACACACACACACACACACATTAAAACTGGAGAAAGCTATACATTGGCTTTCAAATTTGTCTTAGTGACAGTTTGAATATGGACCCATGTACGACTTTGAATCACCTGAGCTATACAACCCACCAACTCAGTCTCGAACCCATAGAAGAGCAAAAATACAATGTCATTCAGAAGTTTGGAGGTTGTGTGTGTGTGTGTGTGCATCCTGGTATAGTAACAGTAATAAAAATTTTAACCTTGTGCTAACATTTTTGGTCCCCATGAGGAAAACAGTATATAATCCATAATGCCTGTGGACTTTCCCATAATGATAGGAATACCAATGTGTGTGTGTGTGTGTGTGTGTGTTATTATATAGCAGAGTCTGTACAGTATAAAAATCATTACGTCTATGAAATATCCCCACAATTTACAAAAACAAGCATGTGTGTGTAAAAGTAAAATCAGGAATATTGTAAAATATTTTGACAACTGAAAACAATAGTGCTCACATGTCACGTAATCCTTCAAAAATAATTCTAATATATGCTGATTGGCGCTAATCAAAATGTTTGCTCGTAATCAGACGTTAGAGATTATATATCTGTTGCTTGTGTTAATCAGAATACACAACATTTTAAAAAAGGGTACCAAAGGAGATTTATTGAGTTATTTTACATTTAGTCATTTTGTCTTTCTTCAAATAAGGGCAGGCTGGAAAGGGAAACATTTTATGTATATAACAGATTTATGGTTATGACATCTAGCATGTCTATGCCAATAAAGAAACCTTGACTCTTTACTGTATACAATTTACATACACAGAAACAATTCGTTGGGCATCTGAACAACTAAACCACATCTTTGTCGTTTTTAAAGTGTGCACACAGAGAATTAGTGGTACTTACTGCGTATCCTGAAATTTCCTTTATGAAGAATCAAGTATATCTTCTGTAGTCATGTTGCTATGGAGACAGCAGGAGAGCTGAGGAGTTCATGGACAAGCTTATCCTTAATATTAACACTGTGGCTCTGAAAAGTGTGTGTGTGTGTGTGTGTTTCAGCTACTTCAAGGTCAAGCAGTATACACTCAACATATAGAAATTTATAGTCAATGCATGTCCAGAAGGAAATCATGCAAAACCTTTTTTATTGTGTGTGTGTGTGTGTTTGTTTGTGCACACACACACACACACACACACACACACACACACACACACACACACACACACACACACACACACATCTTTTTCTATTTAAATTAGAAAATGCTGTAATCGCAGAGAGGAAATGCTAATGCAAAGCTCATAATAAGGACTTAGGTACCAAGCATGAAATACATTAATATTAAAAACTTTTTAATCAAAGGCACGGCTCGTTTGCATTTCAATTAGCATTGGCGTGATTACGCACCACACTTGAGAATTGTTGAAACTTGGGAATAGGAAAGATTGTCTTTCTAAACGTTCTCAATTTTCTATTTTATTTCGATCATTTTCTTTTTGTTCTTTCTTAAATTTATCTCTGTGTTGCCAGTGCTACATCACATTTTGGTACATATTTATTTCCTTGATCTGAAATGCTTTACGATAATTGCGTGGTTAGAAAAGTTTAAAAAGACCTGACGGGGTGAGTAGATTATTTTCTTCGATTTAGCCCAGAAGTCAATGTTTCTAGTGTTATAATTTGGGAAAACGATACTTTGAAATAAACACAGAAGCACTACATCTTTCTGGAAGCCGCAGATGTTAAATTGTTGCTAAATGCTAACTTGGAGAACAATAAGAGAAGCAGCTTGATAAATACGCTCAACAAATCTAAACTGATGGATTACATTTAAATGAATATCCAATGTAATCTGTTATATTAAACAGGCAATGAATTTCCCTCATTTTGGTTAATATATTTTAATGTAATGTTTTGGATTTTAGAGTTGTTGGAAGTGTTTTCTATGTTTAATGGATTATCTGTTTTTTCTACTGGAATTTTTTTTTATACATATTATACAACATTCGCCTCTGAGGCAATGAATATAGATATTTGACAGTTATATGTCACTGTGGTGTCTGAGACAAGCCAAAATTAAAATATTATAAAATATATCCAATGTTAGATGACAGATAAAAGCTACAGGGACATTTTGGCTGCATATTGGAAATATCTAAAAATATATATATATTTTCTGCCACAGTGCCTTAAGCATCTCTGATCCTGCTGCCAACCCCTAGAATGCTTTATTTCAGAAAATCATCTATAAATGTAGTTTGCATCCATAAGCCTTACAGGTGTTTTTTCAATATTCCTCAGTTGTGTCACGCTTCAGATCAAATTCTCACCTTTAACAAATCATTAATTATGAATTTTGCCCTAGTAAACTCCAAATCTGCTGCTTATTCAAAGTTAGTCAGAATGTGGTCATGGAGAATACGTACTTTATAACTCCTGTTAATAACAGGCACGCTAATAAACTATTTAGCGGTGATCTATATTAAACTGTTGACCCCTAGGTTGTTCCAGTACAATGGTCCCTGCTATGTAAATCAAAAGCAGTTTGCATCTTTTTAAACTTTTCTCTTTTTGTCCTTGTACTTTACTGTGATCAACTTAAGGACAAACAAGCGATTCAAACTCAACATACTGTTTCTCCAGTATAATCACAATGACCGCATCGCAGTTTTTTCCCACGGACGCGCACGGGAAAAATCCATTGTTCGCATTTATTAACATGAATTACAATTTATTTGTGCGCATTCCTTCCTGTAGGGTCTCAAAAGATTTAAATTTACATTCGATTTTAAACATCCCAGACCGGACAGTGGTCTGCGCTAATTATATTAATGGGGCCACGGCGGCACAGTGCAGTCTGGGAGTCAATATAGTCATGGTTCAATACGTAAATAAGGCCTCATCAGCCCATTTGTGCACACACAAACACTCACATATTGAGAACCAAATAGGCTAAAGTTACAGAAACCTAATGGCTACTCCGTGCCGTACCTCGTTGGAACTCAAGTGGATGCACATTATCTTACCTCTTTCTTGCTCTGTTGTATTTTCTAAAGAGTGTCTGTTACATGTGTTTTGTATTCATCTGACACAGCTACCGTAAACCATCCTCACTGATAATTACAACCTGACAGCATTACCCCAGGCTTTGCCAAAGGCACGCTTACACAAAGATACAAGATGGATCATGTCAGTTAGGCATCGTTGAGGAGTATCATCTGTGTATCACCATCACTTAGCTCTACCGTGTCTATTAAGATTATATTAAATGATAGTGAGGTAATTCGGTGACTTTTTTATTTACTGGCATTTCAGCTATATGCTGTGTCTTTAGCATTCATTTCCGATGCCATTTCGTCTTCGCTAATGTACTTGAATGCACTCAAGACGCACTTGAATCCACATTTTACTAATTTCTAAGGAAGTCAAGGAACACTCTAGCAGCAACAACAATGGTAAACCACAGATACAGCTAACTAACAGTATGAGGAAATATTCAATTATCCCGATTAGCCGACAATAGAATATTAGCATATTCAAGTGCACTGGACCGTGCGTGTTGAGACAAACGCATAAGGTGTTCATTTGAAGATAATTTTCTCCTGCCGCTAACTTCTGTTTATCATTTTCCATCTTATCGGGATAATGAGAAATTTTATGAATCAGACGCAAGGAGAGAGAAGAAAGGCTAAAATGCTACGCTAACAAAACGCTGATCTTTCAGTTCTCTCAATGGGGTAGAAACGGCTGTGCTTGCATTACTTGGCAGAACTTTGATAGTGTTGTTTCTTTGAGCTGGATTTGCATCTGACATCTGACAATGACAATGCGTTTGCCTAATTACTTTCTCTCTGTCTTTTTCATCTCTTTTCCGCAAAAACACAAATGGGAATTTATCATTGTTTTTAATCCTTTAAATAACTGACAGTTTGAGCAACATTGCTCTTTTGGAGATGCAAAATGGTCTCTTATGAAAACATGCAAAGAGCCGAATGCCAGCAGCGGGCCTGTCAATGTGATTACTTATCCTTCAACTATCAACAGAAAATACAGATGTCGCCATACGATTAACATATGAAAGGCACTGCATAAAGCCAAACGCACAAATAAGAGCGCTTTTCCATCAGTTTACATCAATAAATGGCCTTCTGATTCATGTGTGTGTGTGTATGTTTTTGAGCGCGTTAGCTCAGACCCAAGGCATCAGACGCACCATTGCCAAAACCCAAGCCGTCACAATGTTTTAACTCAACGTAGAGAGAAAAAGGGTGAGCAAAGAAAGAGAGAAAGAGCGGGATCATGGTAACCATCCAACATCATGGCAAGAATAAATGGCTGGGGAAAAATAAAAGCATAAGAATGGGAAGGAAAGCATAAACAGAGATAATGAGTAGTGCTGTTGGATGTGTATGGCCACAGGTAGTGTCTTCACAGCTCCCTCCCTCTCTTTCTTTCCCTCCCTCTGATGCCTGTCAGGGTTATCCGCTCTGGTTATTTTAAGACTGCACAACAGATCACACATACACTGTTATGACAGTTGGGTGCCCTGTTAAATTAGGGATAGCTCCTCTCTTTCTTCCTCATTCCCTTTTCCAGCTCAGTTTAATTAATTGAATTAAGTATAATTTATTTAATTTCAACATCTTTGGTTTCAAAGGGCTGATGTGCGTGTGTGCAAACCCTTACACGCAAATGTTAGTTTCTTTTGTTACGGTGGCGACTTTCCATTGTTGTACTGAGATAATGAAGTTTTATATCCTCTCTGTATTTTGTAGGTTTTCGTTATTTATTGTGTTTACCTAGCCATTTTTTTTTGTTGTTGTGGAGACCAATGGCTGGTCACACAATGAGAACAAAACCTGACCTCGCACTCACTCTCTCTCTGTCTCTCTCTCTCTCTCTCTCTCTCTCTCTCTCTCTCTCTCTCTCTCTCTCTCTCTCTCTCTCTCTCTCTCTCTCTCTCTCTCTCTCTCTCTCTCTCTCTCTCACACACACACACTTTGAAATGACAACAGACCGAGGCAGACTGTTGCTGGAGTGTGGCTTGAAAACCCCAATTAAACAATGTTTGTTCTGTTCCTCCAAACTATGGCACATTGTCAAACTTCGTTTTACAGTTGCTACAGCATGACTGTTTTTTTTTCTTCTTCTTTGTAGACTAGTAATTTGGACCGCTCACAGATCTGCAGCCAACATCCAGCGTTTTGTTGTATGAAACTCACATCTGCCTTTTTTAGTCTAAATAGCAAAAAGCCACATCCGGCGTTTACAAACCTGATCTAAACCACAGATGATCTAAATCTGAATCAGATTTTAAGTAGGTTTTTCAGCAAAAAGTAGGCCAAGTGTCTCCAAGCACAGTTTATGCTTTCTGTTCTCTCTTGACATGTAATAAACAGTATAGTGTAAAATGCCTTTCTCACATATGTCCTCTCATGCATCGGAGTTCCACACCGCAGCGAGTTGTCATGATAGACAAGAAGCGGCATTTCCAGTTTTCCGTCCTGTCTTTCCATACTGACAGCTACTCACCATTGAGAAAGTCTCTAGGCATCACTGAGCCTTACTTCCAGAGTATAGCTGCACTGCTGATGCATATACAGTACTGTATAACATATACAGAGTGCACTGCCACGAATGAGATAACATACGCGCTGACGCTGACATATTGATGCAAATGCATGGTCGGGAACTGGTTGTCCTGTCAGATTTCCGTCAATTCTTTGTGATACAAAACCAAACAAAACCGACTGTAAAATTATTTTGCCATGAGTTTTATTTTACTTTTGATTATTTTGAAAATACTATACAGTACTCCGTGTTGTGTCTAATAGTGATATTTGAGTAATAATCATGATACCTTTAGGGAAAGTAACTCATGAGAAAAATCTAAGGCTGATTATAGTCGAGGAGAAGTGGGGGTGGCAACAGGGTGCTAGAGAGTGTATTAGGATAAGTAGGAGTTGTAACTTGAAAAGCACTCTAACCGATTTCAGTGAATGAACAAGTGTCTTACTACAGTGCCCCAAGGTTAAACAAACACAAACAAAACAACCACGCTTATAGAACTTGAAAACACAACGGAAGTGAGTTGCAAAAATGATTAAAGATTTGGTTGCTTTATTTTACAGTACAGGTACATACATGTGCTTATAGTGAACTTACAGAAGGAATTACTGGTAATATAAAGTAACTCCATTGGGTAGGGATAGGTTCAGGGTTAGTAGCTAGTTATTACCTAATTATTGTAGTACTGTAAAATAAAGATTTTAAGACAGAAAAATGCTACATGTATGCACTCACCTCATATGCCCAAATTATCTTTCACAAAGTAACAATCTGCATTATATTTGTATTTTATATTATGCCATAGGATACTATGGATTCTCATTCTTTAAATGAAACGGATGATTGTATATACAAATGAATTAAAGGGAAAGTTTGGTCAAAAATTCAACTGATAATCATTAACTTTCATGTCATTCCAAACTTTTTTTTTACTCCAAAAAACTATTTTGGGATGAACTACATCTATTTAAAAGGACATTAGTGTTAATGACTATACTCCCTATTATATACCTTCCTTATATTTTATAAGAAATAGTATGCGTTTTTTTGTAGTCGTTTTGTTTTTGAATGGAGTCAGGCTAAAAATAGTTAAACATACAGTTCACTGAGACCATTAGACGTTAGCTATTAGCTTTAACCAGCCCCTTCCACCTAATGGAGAGACTTTCGTAGAAGAGCATCATTGCATTATGATCAAAGATAAAACAAAGACAAGCATTTATTTTGGAAGAACGCGTAGGAATGAATCAAGTAAGTAGTGAATTTGGGATTTATGTTGACTGAAAGCATATTAAGTAAAGAAGGAACTGGGAATAGAGAAGGACAAAGGAGAGTCATGGGTAGTTGGCCGTGAAGGTCATTCCTGTATCAAGGGACACCATGCGCGATTTTGGAAAGCGACAGCTGGCTGGATTCTGCCAAGACAGTATTAAATATTAATCAGCTTGGCGATTAGACATAGTTACTGTTGTTTACCGAATCTGTCAGAAAAAAAAAAAAAAAAAGTTAATAGAGGAAGTAGAGGAGAGAATATGAAAAAGCATCTAATATTTGAAACCATGTAAAGTGATAATATATAATGCATTATATCATGATGACCGACCTGCATTTTATTTTAATGTGTCTCACTGAAGGATAAACCACATAAAGAACAAATGTGCTTGTCCAACCCCACAAACACACACACACACACACACACACGCTTGTCAGAGTGTGTTTACCCCCCTCCCTCACACATAAGTGCTGCTTGTCAGGTGGATTTTCACTCATACATACAGCTGATTATTAGTGCTGTCCTGATGGAGTGCCGGGGATCTGATTATCAGATTATTGCCTGTCTGAGATGGAATGGTCCTCGAGAGAGAGAGAGGGGAAAAAAAAGAGTTTGACCTTCAGTAAAACCCAAAAGGAAAAAAGTGGCGGTGACTCACAATGCTTTTTGTTGGCTTATTCTAAAGGGGACAAATGGCAGGACATTTAAAGCCAATAGTGAAGGTTACCTTTGTCATGGATGCATGGTTGTCTCTTTGGTTGCCACAATTCATGTTATTGACCGGAATGCAAACGATATATTATTACTAACATTTACTAAAAATAAATATTGACATTAGCGATTCAATAGTAAATCTTATGTTTCAAACAATCATTCAGGAATGATTCTAAAATGCTCATTTGGTGATCTTTTTCCAGTCTTGCTTTATACTCGTTGGCCTTAACTACCACGTGCTTACATTTAAATTGAAAATCTGGTACTTATGCACTTATTGTGCACATACGTGTTTTATATTCTACTTATATTTATACCTATACGTAATTACATCTGTAATACATTTTTGTACTTGTACTTTTGCAAATTCATAATAACATTATTGACCTATCCATTACACCTTAACCCACCCTTTAACCTACCCATGCCGGCAAACATGTCCCTAATCTTACCCGTATCCCACCACAGTAGCAGCAAAAGTGTTTTGCAATACAAAATGGCCACAATAAGTACATTATAGTTATTTATTGTGTCAGTAACATAGTACTTAAGGTCACATGGTATAAAGTGTGACCAGTATTTACATGGAAACCACAATGTTCTTCATAAATTAAAAGTTTAAGAGGCCAGCATTTATTTGAAACAGAAATTTTCAGGTTGTTTTTTTATTATTGTAAATGTCTTTGTGGTTATGTACGATCCATTTAATCCATCCTTACAAAATAAAATATTATAAGTATGTTCATCGCTTTACACACATACATAGGTTTTCATATAAATCTGATAGCAGCGACCCCCTACCATCCCAGTCGTCCCTCCTGTCCCCTCTGTTCCCCTCTCTGTCCAAGCCTCTGTCACACACACATTAGCCCTTCAATCTTCTATTAATACACACAGTAATTTCAGCTTCCTCCATTCCAATTACCTCCTGCTTTGCACTTTGTAGGCACATTCATCTAATTCCCTCATGTATGAAATGTGATCTCTTGTCTGCTACAGGCCACACCATTAAGTTTAGGCTTGTTCTTGACTGATAAGCGTTAGCGTTATTAAATGATCACCAAAGCCACTTTCCTCCGTTTCCTCCGTGGAGGATTTTGCTGCTTTCATTCAAACACTTTCTAAGGAGTTTGCAGCCCTTAGAAAAGGGCAGAATTATGGGACAGTGCCTGCGGTGATAAGACCAAGGCCATATCCTGAAAGGAAAAGCTTTCGGAAGTCACTCAGCAGAACGATCAACAGATGTCACTTGGTTAAACTGATCAGAAAATTGCTTTATAAAGCTTTTAAGACCATCACGAGAAGCATTAGCTTATGTTTAGTTTACTGGAATAATCATTTCATTCATGTTCGATTTTATGCTAAAGGGATACTAGTAAGCATGTGTACAGTTTTTCTCCTCCATTTATCGCTTTTGAATGAACAGGTAAAAATATGACGTTTTAAGATTTTTTATTTAATGTATTTCATTTATTGGAGTGCTCTGGTTTTATTGAATGCCGGCTTTATTTCAGATTTTCCTATATAATAAAAAAAGTGGACACAAATAGCACAATGATTGAACACAAGTATAGAAAATGAATGCATATAGCACGGACAAATCTGAGCACAGAGTGAAATAATCTTATTGAGTGCTCTGGTATATAAATATATATATATATATATATATATATATATATATATATATATATATATATATATATATATATATATATATATATATATATATTTATATAGGGTTTATTGAATAACATTAGACAATTTAAAAGCAAGACCTTCGATCGTTCAGTCTTTAAATAGCAGCGAAAACAGTGAATCATGAAGAAGAAAGTGAGACCCTGAGACAATGGGTCCATCTCCAATAGCGCCTCAACACACATGTGCAGACAATCAAAGGCCTTAGATCTCTCCTCTGTGAAAGATGCTGATTCACTCTCACAGGAAAAATGCTCATCAGAGAACAAGCAAATGAGGCACTTTAAGTACCATTGATTTTAAAGGAAAGCTAATCCTCCTACAAAGCAAGACCCAACAGTAATTTACCTCGTCAGCTCAATTAGGAAATGAGAAATACTGGCGTGTGCTTACCCTCCTTCTCATCACCCCTACATACAACTGTGCACTGACTCCTTCTTCCCTCTCTTTTGAAAAGCGTCATATCGTAAGTCTTTGAAGATAGACGATATTTCACTATAAAGGTCAGGACTCAGTAAAGGTTATTAAAGGTTATGAACTCAATGGGTCTCTGCTGTATTTATGTCAAATGCTGGTGCACTTTATTGTAAATTATAACTTTACGTTTATGAATACTCTTTTATAACTTGTAAGTACAAATACAAAATTCATTTATTTAAATGTTGCTTGTAAATATCATATCCGCATGTAGGAACGCCGGCATTTCATATAAATGTAAAGATTTGGGGTAATTCTGAACAGATTTGTTTTAAGCACATGCAACGTATTAAGACTTAAGTGTACTGTATATATAAATATAAGTAAGCGATTTTCAACCGTTATCTATTTTGATCTTTATAATCTTCTGACATAATCTTGTCAATCACAGAGAGACAGATGAAAGCAAAAAGGTGAAGTTGTGATGTTGTGCTGAGGTCCACGCTGCTAGCACTGCTGTTTAATAAGACGATTACTCAGGAAGAGATGGGTCAGCGTTTCCACTCTAACCCGAGGGCACTAAACCATCAGCAGACGTTTATGGCACACAGCAGGAGCTGATTACTTCTGAACTCACCAATTCGTGTTCAGTGGACACCTAACATGCAATTAACCTTTCTGGTTGAAAGTAGCAGGCTACATATTTACAGTATCATACAATGTGTTAGATCTACAGGGTTCGTCTGACCCAGAATAGATTATACACAGACTATAAAAAGTTGGCCATTTCTGTTTCAATTCTACAAAGAGAATCATCAGTGTAACACAGCAAACAAATTCAAACAATTCAACCCATTCCCATGAGAAAATCTAAATAGCCCATATATTTTTATCAATTTCAATATCGTGATAGTTCATACTAAAATTTGTCATGATCATCTCATAGCAAGCACTTTTTAGTGAGACGCAAAATACGTGCCGATAAGTACATATCATTGTAGCATCCTAAAGAAAAGAACACTAGAGACAGTAAAACATTTTATTCCTGCAAAACACGTTTTATTGTACAGAGGTTTGAGTATTAAAGAGTAATTTTCCCACAATTACTTGGAAAATATCATGTTATGATTTATTAATATGTTGGGAGATTTAAAAACTGATGCCTTTGAATCACATCACACATATCCAGCTTCACATATATGGGTTTTCATAGAAGATAGGTTTGTTCGGCAGCTCAAGGAGTACAGAGATGAAGGAGCTTTGGATTGAATCCCGTGTAACTACGGTTCAACAAAAGGTAGGTGAAATGACACAATTTTATGTTAAGTTTGCATTTATTAACACTTTTAGGCAGATTTAGGGTTTGGACTTAGTGTAGAGCATATTTCCAGCATTATCTTTTAGTCATTGGATATTTGAATTCTGAACACAGCCATATATACCGGCCACTTTATTAGATACACCTTGCTAATACCGCGTTGGACCCCCTTTTGACTTCAGAACTGCCTTAATCCTTCTTGGCATAGATTCAACGAGGTGCTGGAAACATTCCTCAGAGATTTTGGTCCATATTGACATGATAGCATCATGCAGTTGCTGCAGATTTGTCAGCTGCACATCTATGATGCAATCTCAAACATCTCAAAGATGCTCTATTGGATTGAGATCTGGTGACTGTGAAGGCCATTTGAGTTCAGTGAACTCATTGTCATGTTTAAGAAACCAGTCTGAGATGATTTGTGCTTTATGACATGGCACGTTATCCTGCTGGAAGTAGCCATCAGAAGAAGGTATGTACGTGGTCAGCAACAATACTCAGGTAGTCTGTGGCGTTGACACGATGCTCAGTTGATACTATTGGGCCCAAATATCCCCCACACCATTACACCACCACCACCAGCCTGAACCGTTAATACAAGGCAGGATGGATCCATGCTTTTGAGACTCGTCAGACCAGGCAACATTTTTCCAATCTTCTATTGTCCAATTTTGGTGAGCCTGTGTGAATTGTAGCCTCAGTTTCCTGTTCTTAGCTGACAGGAGTGGCATCCGGTGTGGTCTTCTGCTGCTGTAGCCCATCCACCTCAAGGTTCGACGTGTTGTGCGTTCAGAGATGCTCTTCTGCATACCGCACAGTGCTTATTTGAGTTCCTGTTGCCTTTCTATCAGCTCGAACCAGTCTGGCCCTTCTCCTCTGACCTCTGGCATCAACAAGGCATTTGCATCCACAGAACTGCCGCTCACTGGATATTTTCTCTTTTTCTGACTATTCTCTGTAAACCCTAGAGATAGTTGTGCGTGAAAATCCCAGTAGATCAGCAGTTTCTGAAATACTCAGACCAGCCCGTCTGGCACCAACAACCACGTTCAAAGTCACTTAAATGAAAAAAGCTAATCGTCTTGACCATGTCTACATGCCTAAATGCATTGAGGTGCTGCCATGTGATTGGCTGATTAGAAATTTGCGTTAACTAGCAGTTGGACAGGTGTACCTAATAAAGTGGCTGGTGAGTGTATATCAACATAATAAAAACGTGCCATGGGTTCACATATCGAACCTATGTTTTAGCGCCACTCTGTGGACATTTTTTCTTTGAAACTGTGGCAAAACTTGCAAAAGTGCACCGAGCTGAGGCACTTATTTGATCTGATTTTTGTTCTTCAAAATCATTTGCTGTCCTCCAGTGTTTGTTTGGTTTTGAGTGGAGGTCGATGTGTCGTGATATAGCTTACATTAAACAAAGTGTGAATTGTGTGAAATGCCTGAAAAGGGCCGTAAAAGTCTTTCTTTCCGTATTGTCCAAATCCTCTGTTTTGGATCATCTCTTTCCATCACATTATTTAGCACTCACACTCGGCATGTGGCATGTATCCGCTTGGTTTGAAGGCCCATCATAAGCTGTGAGATGCAATCTCCCACACCTTGTCTTGTTTTTGTTATTTTACAAGGGAAACAAAGACACAAACTTCACACACCTCTACGTCAATTTCACACCTGAACTATGACCACTGTGTGCGAAAGAGCCGCCCCTGTGGTGAATGAGTGAGAGTTAGCTTGTTAAAACGTTAGAAGGAAAGAGAACAAATAACATAGTACTCACAACAACACTAACAATCCGTCTACTAGCAAAATTGCAACAGAACTGACGTGTGGACTGACCTTTGGTGTTGTCATTTGCTTTTTATCTGTATATAATATCTAGAACATCTGAACTTGAAGAATTGATGCCAAAGCTCAGATTTGTTTTGATTTTAAACAACATATTTAGAAATTTCTCAAAAAAACCTGGGCAGAATGCAGTTGCCTTGGTGGGAACTTAGAGATTCCATTATCTGAATAGATATTCAAGAGCGGGATGAGATACTTGTATTATGTTCTGACAGCGCTGAGGTCAGGAACAGAGAGCCCAACATCTCCCACAAGCACGAAGGTGTCATGAACTGTAAGAAATACCTTCTTAATTGGATGTCTGGTGAAATTTCCATGCAAACAGAAAAGAAGCGAGAGGGAGTTATTAAAGCTAAAACTGAACGAGAAATTCTGAGCCAAATAAAATATAAGCCAAGAATACCCATAATGCCCTGGGGATGCGAGTTGACCTCTAGCTTCATTTGCATACAAGCACAAGTTGGCATCCATGGTAACAAGCTGACAGGGACTTGGGGCTTGAGTCGAGATATTAATAATGCCACTTGTGCAGCTTGGTGAAGTGAAAGAAGAATATTTTTTCTATTGATTATTGCAGTAGTCTTCCTGGGGTCTACACGGCAGATGCTGAAACTGTGGCTCAACGGACACTCTGGTAGAACTCAATATTTTACCGTACCTTATATTCTGAGTTAGTTGCCCATCTAGTTTCAAAATGAAAAAAAAAAAGACTTATGAAAACATGCATAACATGCATGTATTAATGCTAATAAAATTAAACAAAATTCATTTCTTTCTTAGCAAATCAACACCTGAACCTCTGGAAAAACCAGATCTTTTGGAATATTGGTGGCTAATTCATATACATTTTTTAACATTTTTGCATTGTCTTATGACCTAATGATATGGTTATGGCTTAGAGCAGTGGTTCCCAACCTTTTCTTGTTTGAGGCTGTCACGGGTGTGATAGGCACGAGAGCAGACAAAGACTATAAATGAAAATAAACTTATTTTAATCCACTTCAGGGATGAAATAAACAATATACATACAGGCGGGCAGGCAGATAGACGGAACCAAATCACACGCATATAAGGACGAGATCGGACAAACGGAACTGAAAACACAGGACTTAAGTACACAGGGTAATTAACAGGACACAGCTGAAGACGATAGACAATTAACATGAACTAAAGGCAGGGCACACAGAGCACATGGCACACGACAAAAACATAAACAAAGAGTCCAGAGACGTGACATTACACCCCCCTCCCGGAAGGTGCGTCCTCGCACCTAAAGAGGAACAAAAACAAAACGACTAGGAATTGGGGATACCGGGTCTTGGGAGGAGGTTCTGGTGGAGGACGGCCCTCAGGAGGGAGTAGACAGACAGTCCAGGGAGGGACAGACGGAGGAGGAGCCAGGAGAAGACAGGAGGAGTCCGAGCAGGAGGAGATCCAGAGCCCAGCTATGGTGGTCCACGGTGAAGCCGACGGAGGGAGGAGCCATGGAGGAGGAGCAGCCATCGACTCCATGGGGCCGACCGACGGCGGCGCGGAGCAGGTGGTGGAGGAGACTGAGACGGAGACGGAGAGCCGAAGAGCCAGGGTGACGCCGAGGCGCTGGAGGTCAAGGCGCGCCGCAGGCTTCGCGACTGACACGGAGACGGGGGACAGGAAGGACGCGGCGGAGCCAGAGCGATTGAGGACTGAGGTGAAGCCGGAGGGAAGGAGGAGCCTGACAGAGCCGGTGGGATGGAGGGACGAGGTGAAGCCGGAGGAGAGGAATCCCGAGGCGACGGATGGTCGACGACAGACCAAGGCGGAGCCGGAGGGACGATGGAGCCTGGTGAAGCTGGTGGACTGACGGACCACGGTGGAGAGGAGGGAGCTAGGAGCCCAGGGGAGCCGACGGGTCTCACGAGCCGAGGAGGAGTCTGGGTCTCGGAGGCAGGACGGCAAGGCGAGGGATCCTTCAACCTCGACGGCGATGGAGACCGGCAGACCCGTGGCGAGCTCTGGATGGTGAGCTGAGGGTGAGCGCAGAGGCTGCTGGGATCCATCGGTGGCGTATGACCAGGGTGGGAGGGAGGAAAAGAAGCGCACGTGGCGCGGGCACGGGAGGGAGCGCACGTGGCGCGGGCACGGGAGGGAGCGCACGTGGCGCGGCACGGGAGGAGCGCACGTGGCGCGGGCACGGGAGGAGCGACGCGGCGCGGCACGAGGAGGAGCGCCGCGTGGCGCGGGGCACGGAGGAGCGCACGTGGCGCGGGCACTGGAACTGGAGGAGCGCGCGTGGCGCGGGCACTGGAACTGGAGGAGCGACGCGCGCGCGGGCACTGGAACGGGACGGAGCGCATGTGGCGCCGGGCACTGGAACGGGGACGGCTGGGCGAACCAGCGGGCTAACGGGACGGCTGGGCGGAACCAGCGGGCTAACGGGACGGAGCGCACGCGGCGCAGGCAATGGAGGAAGTTTTTGGGGATCCAGCAGCCCTAGGTGGGGAATCAGCTCACCCTCAGCCGATGTGCAGTGGGCGGAGCTCCACTCAGCGCTCTCCTTGCAGTTGGGTGGCTCCACCGTGGTGAGCTCTGTTGCCGGCTCGCGCACCTGTTCTGACGTACTCGGCTCGGGTTCTGTTACGCTCTTCACGGCTCTGTCGCTCTCTGGCGATGGGTCCGTGGTCGCGCCGACTCCGCCCGTGTCAGCGGTGGGCTCAGGCTGGGGCTCGACCCTGCGGTGAAGGGATGAGCTGGGCTCTGGATCCTGAGTGGGGCTGATGTCGGTGTCCTCCAGCGCAACAGTCATCGACAAATTGCACGACACCAGCACCCACTCGACATAAGCGGCGATGCTCTCTCGAGGACCGCTCCCGGCCAGCTGCGCCTGATAGGAAAAGTTTAGTGCGCTGGAAGTAGATTCCGCACAGAAAGCTGTCCGGTAACGAGTCGTTGGCCAGGTGGAGGAATAGCGCGGTATATTCCTCGAGAGAGCAATCCCCTGCTCCAGCAGGAGGATGAGAAATTCGGGTCTTGATACGGGAATTCATGACAAACAAAAATAAAAGAAATTATCGCCGCTAAAACTTGTACTTGTATGCGGTCCGATCTTCTGTCACGGGTGTGATAGGCACGAGAGCAGACAAAGACTATAAATGAAAATAAACTTATTTTAATCCACTTCAGGGATGAAATAAACAATATACATACAGGCGGGCAGGCAGATAGACGGAACCAAATCACACGCATATAAGGACGAGATCGGACAAACGGAACTGAAAACACAGGACTTAAGTACACAGGGTAATTAACAGGACACAGCTGAAGACGATAGACAATTAACATGAACTAAAAAGGCAGGGCACACAGAGCACATGGCACACGACAAAAACATAAACAAAGAGTCCAGAGACGCGTGACAGAGGCACCCTTGGAAAGCCTTTCAAAAGTTCCTGCACCCTTATAAGGAAATAGATATTTAAAATCTCCGTAGCTTTTTATTATTATTTATTTATTTGTTTCATTTCGAGAGTTTGCATGCAACAACACCTTATACCTAGTCCTAGATGATATGAGAATACTGTTTACACTGATTCTGCCTTAATAAAAAAATTTTGTTGAAATTTTGGCGGCACCCTCAAAAGATTTCATGGCACCCTTAGTGCGCACACACGGTTGGGAACCACTGGTTTAGAGTATGTGTGGAAAATGAATTAGGTCAAAGTATTTAACTCAGGGTGACATGAACAACAGAGAGAGATAGTGTTATTATATTATATTATGTGTATTATAGAGATAGTGATTTAGGCGACTGTCATATAGGGTAACACAATTGCATTACAAATGCTAAAATAAAACTATTATGCATCGTAATGGATAATTCTTGGCAGTTTATTTTTATTACTTTATTTTATTTTTTATATATTTTTATTTTATTTTGATTTTATTTCGCCAATTACCTTGACTGTAAATGTCATGTGAATATATGGAATAGGCCTATGCTTGAATAGAAAAACATCAAATATAATGCAATTTTTAAATCACAAGTGAACATTTTTTTTTTTGCATATATAATATTCGATCGCACTTTTCATGTTGTTTTCTAAGACTTAATCTTGCAAGTCTGCACCCATGTTTGATATATTGCTTGTATTTTTCTTATTTTAAAGACATTTTTGGTAAAAGCCTCTGTTAAATGATTAAATGTAGTAACAGGCAGGTCTAACTGTCAAAGCTAACTAGCCAAAAAAATGAATGCAGTGCTGTAAATGCAATTTTTTTGTAAGAGAATTCAAGAACATGCTGTAAAAACTGTGGAATTGAATTTGTCCTGCTCCCCATGATACTTTGCTTTGTTCATTCTTTGAATGCAATAACATGCATTTTCAAGAACCGAGTACAGTGAGGTGACTTATTGCTAATTATTCTACTCAACCTTTTACCATCAAACATTAAAAGCAATTAAAAATTATAAACGCATTAAGAAATGACTTTTAACTTACTATGAATAACCCCAAAGACTTTGCTAACATTAATATTGAGTGATATTAGTGATTACTGTCTTTTTGGCAGACCAGTAAACAACAGGCATAGGAAAAAAAGAAGACAATTATCTTTTAAGGCATCTTTGTGAAAACAAACCTGGAAAAATTACAGATTCCTAGTGCATTCCAGTGAATTATTCATAGGATATATGGTAAATTAAATCAGAGAGCAGACCACACATGCAAATGTTACAGCGTACTACAAAAGGCAAAAATAATAAATAATGCATGCATTTCCTTTGTCACTATTTGCAGAGTTGGTAGCGTATGATGCCAAAATCGTGTAGAGTATTCCAGCCTTAAGATGACCAGAGAGTGGGGTGTAGCGGATCACAGTTCGGATCATATTAAGAGTTCTGAATCACAGATTGTTTCAAAGCAGGCTCCTTATATAGCTCTCTCCTAAATGAATGTCATGCCAAACATGTTCAAAATTAGCAGCAATGAACTCAGTTATAGCTCAGTGCCAACCAAACTGAGATATTAATAAAGTAGATGTTAATAATAGAGGTTGGTGCTGCTCGGCAAAGTCGAGACAAATCTTCTCCTGATTAGTGAAACTTCCTTCTGAGGCCTCTGTGGCAAAAAATTGATACTATGCCCCATCTCACGCCACCGTGGGACTCAATAACTCAATATCTGTTTAACAGCCCTTCTTATTAAGAGTTAAACATCGGCAGTCCATCTGCTTCAGTGCTTGCAGACTATTAGCGTGCTGTTATTAGCATTTCCTTCTTTGTCCCGCAGCTGTTACCCCATAGAGAGCTCCACTTCCTGCAATTTCACTGCTTTGCAAATTTCCTTCTTTGTTTGGTATCCCCCTCTTCACGGCTGCGACACTTCAACCTCAACACTTTTTAAACAGTCGTCCTTCCTGTTGTGTCAAAGCTCCCCCGAGATGAAAACAGCTGCAAATGTGTGTGTGTGTGTGTGCGCATGAATCAGAAGCTTAGCCATAAGTCATGGTTGTGATGTAGTTTATTGGTCACTCCTGTCAGGGTTTGTTTGATAGCACAGGCGTGAGCTAAAGCAGAGAAGAGAGAGAGAGAAGTAAAGCTACTGACTCACTATTTTAAACCTCTCTCATTACTCAGCAGAGTTACAGGGATTTGCAAGGACACACACACGCACAGACTTACACACTCTTTCCATTGTTCACTGCTCCGAGGCAAAACGTCAGCACACTATTGTCGCTGTTTATAGCACACTACTGCACACTGACTTGTATGTGTAGCTTAGTAATCCTTCTCTTTCAGATGTCTGTTGCAGATTTCTTTCTCTCGGCGTTAAAATAAAACAACATTGCCACAGTGAGTTTAGGATGGTAATGAAATCAATCAAGGGCTAATATATCTGTTTCTGTCAAACTGGCATCGAGGGAATGTCAAAGCTAATAGTATTCAACGAACACATTATAGCTTGGTTTCAAAACCTGGGAGACAGCAAAGAGGAAGCCCATTTTTAAAGGAAAAGAAGGCAATAGAAGAATGCAAGATCAACTCAAAATCAGATCCAAGGTATATTTGCTTGCATTGGTCATTTGCAACTATTGTACATGTCTGCTAACTCCTAGACTGTTTGGGATTTGTAGAAAGGTGACATATGCTCTCAGAGTCAGTAATGTTGTATGTCGTGGACCCATCAAAATAAAGACAATACTAATATTCTAATGACTGCTAGTTGACGTAGTTTCAAAGTCACTTACTGTTTTCTAAATTCTAAAGTGGATTATCAAAATAAAGTGTTACCAAACTATTTATTACAATGTATGTCAGTGCGTTTATTAAAATCAATCGTGCAATATTTGTTGTGCGCTATATGTCGATGATAATCAGGGCATTGCACTGATTCCATTAAGGATTGCTTTGTTCCTGGCAGGCAGCTGCCTGACTCTATTGGAACTGACAGAGTATGGCATTAGGAACAGTATCTGAGTTTTTGCCTATGTAGAGCATTCCAAATCAGTCAATTATGAGGCTCCGTCTCTGTTAGGATGCTGCCTACGTAGGCAGTTGGCAGCAGGTTTTGGAGCAGACCTGATATGTGACAGCAACATTATCTGCTCTCCGGTGTCATTAACAGTTACAAAATTTCTTCGTTTAGCATCTTTAAATGTTAATAAGAAGCTCAAAAAAAAAAAAAAAAAAAAAAAAAAAAAAATATATATATATATATATATATATATATATAACACAGAAAAAAAGAAAACATCTTTAGATTAATATAACCAGGATGTTTACTTGTTTAATTTGGTATTTTTAGTTATTTCAAAATTATATTGCAGTATTATTATTGTATTTGGCGTATGTGAGCCATTCTCGTTTTTTTTTTTAAGTGTGTTTGTGCGTGTTTTGTCACCCTGAGTGAATGACTCACCTAATTTCTGATGCAGTGTCTTTGATGCTGCCAGCTTGTTAGCGTAAATGTGATCAGATTGTGCCATGGCTTCCAGCAAGATTGTGTCAGTGTGTGTTTTTATTTTATTTATCTGTATTTATTTATTAAATCTATTATTAGTTCTGTCAGTCCCTTTTTAGTTTATTTAGTTAATCACATTTTTTTTTCAGTTATTAATTGTGGTGTATTGCACATACAATACAACATATCTATATTTATCCTCATGCACGGGCATATTAACCTACAATCATAAAGTATACTTGCTATAATCATACAGAATGTTAATTAGGTAGAGAAATGTAGCTCTAACAAGTTAATATAATAATGATAAAATATGCAAATATTAACTTAATAATAATTGTTAATAGTAAAAGTAACTTGATAATAACTGTTTAATGTTATTATCACGTTCTTATGAGTTAATACAATGTTCCCATTAATTAATATCTGGTGACCACGACCAGAGTAAACCGAAGACGACCCCTTAAAGACGTAAAGAAGGCAAAGTATAAATTGAAAATATAGATTAATCTTTATTCAAACTGCAAAACTTAACCGCCAAAGAGCCATGAGTGATTTTTTGGTTTTGTTCTTTGATTTACATTAATGACAGACTGCAGCAAGTCTTTTTAAAACCTAATGCACATGACATGGACATGGAACCCAAATCTTTATGGTTATTTAGGTCTTTTAACTTATTTAAAGTGTCATTTGTCTTTGGAGCGTTACAAGCTGTTTGTGTATAGATAAGATTGATTCCTTATATTCCTGTATTCTTTATAAAAGTTATGACTTGTCCATACCCTTCTACAACACCCGTTTGCCTCTGACTATTCAAGCACAAATTTGGAGCATTGTAGAGTGGTGCTTGCTGTTTGTCATTTCTCTCATCACAAATAAGTCATTATAACCACTATGGATGTAAAAACAGACTTGTTTAAGAGGGTTTTATTTTTTTTGTTTTTTTTTCATCGCTCAGGGACACTGCGTCACACTTCGGTAAGGGATGTAAGATTTCCGTCACACGCTTGAGGTATTTAGAAAGTCAAAATGCACCGAAATAGCTGGCCAATCAGAGCACACCTCGCTTTTTATAATTATAACCTTTTCAGAGCGTTTCAGAGAGGCGGAGCTTAGAGAAGCAACAATAATGTACATTATATGAAAAATAATGTGTTTTTGGAACCTTAAAATGTTCCAATGTTTAATGTGCCTGAGCTTACACGTGCTGTGCACTTCATTTCATACTTTCCTACTGTATATTGTGTGTAAAAAACGGTATGCAAGTAACTAAAGTTTTAAGTCAGAACTCTAATTACACAAATGATTAATAATAGACATAACAATAGGCTGAAGACCCCATATAGTGTGACAACATGCCAATTCATCTCTCTATATTAAATTACTGTCTGCTGAGTTCTGAGAGAGCGGCTAAAAGCATCTGCTGAGTAATAGTTTCCATAGTAACAAAAATACATCCACCTGCCTAATCTTCAAAGTGCTTCGTTACTACATAAGACCGGTGTTGGAGAGTAACTGTAGCGGAATTACATGATTTAATTATGAAACAAATGTAACCCATTATCTCGCTTAATACATGGCTGCTTGCCACAAAAGTAAATAATTAGAAATGAAACACTGATCTGAGTCTAAATATTTGAACACAAAGCGTCCATGAGGAAAGCAGTTGCTAGCAGGCGGCAAGTTCAAACGAGATGGACATTTAAGGCATATGGTCTAGACATACCACTTTTATTATTTAGAGTACTAGTTTATTAGTAAGCCATTACAGTGTAAAAAACAAAATGGCAGCAGCTGTGTTTGTATGAGTCTGCAATATAAGAATGGTAGAAATTCTACACAGTTGCTGGTTTTGAAATCAAATTTTTATATAGTTATGACAAGAAACACTGGTATCTAACTGTAACTAATTACAGTTACATTTATTTTGTAATTAAATTAAGTAATTTCGCTACATGTTACTAGTTACTCTCCAGCCTATTGTTATTGCAAAATAAAGATGATTTATCACTTACTTATAATTTCCAAAGTAACCTTCTCAACACTGCATTAGACCTGCACTACTTCATAAAGAGTAGACCACAATGAAAGGAACTACAGATACAACAGCATGAGGCTCTCTGCTGCCCCCAACAGCACTGGAGCACCAATAGCGTTGATGTGGTACTACTGCAGGTTGACGAATGGAAACCATGTTCTCGAGAAGATTGAGAGTTTGAGGCATGTTTGTGCTATTCGTGTAATCCCAACATGGCAACCACCGGATATAACTGGGGGCTTCATCTGCAATTTAAACTAAATAACTGCTTTTAAAATAAAGGACTTCCAATTCAGGACAAATAAGTTGAAAAGAGAGAGAAAATAAACTCGCTGTGTTTGAAAATACACATGCAGCCTTCACTGTTTGGTCTGTTTCTGTAGGAGAGACAGGCGGAGCAGTGGAGTGCTCTGAAATTTATAAGAGGGAGATGGGAGGACACAACTCTCGACTGTCATCTGACCAGCAGCATATGGCTATTCGTATGGCCACTGAAAGAGCCTTTAATCATATTCTCACTGAGCCATAATGGCTCTCAAGAGACAACATCTGCCAGCTTGATTCTTCTAACTTCAGATGTCTTTAAAGGATAAAGAAGCCTGGCAAGAGTGTTTTAGCCCAACAGGGCTACATTAATTAGATGGAGGGAAAGAGAGACAGCGAGACAAAATGTGGTGGTGTGCCTTCGTGTCCAGCTCTCACTCAATGTGAAGCTAAATGAATGTTAACTGGAGAGTGAAATTATCAGTTTGGAAGTGCAGTCACCATTAAGGATTTCATCCACAGCTGCAGTTTTTAAGACTATACTTGCAGACATCGATTCTCATCTGTAACTCTAAATAGCAACTTTTTGTTGTGTTTGCAAAAGTCTTTTTTCCTCAGTGGGTTAAACAACTCTTGGCATGAGATCTGCGCTGTCGGAACTCATGATTATTCACGTTCCATTTTAATACTGATTGGTTACAAAATGACACATAACTATTTGGTGTGATTGGAGAGTGTGAAAACAAATTCATTTAAAACCATCAAAAATGATATTTTCCTGCAAAGTATTCAGGATGGTCTCGTACATTCACCGTATTGCCCTAAAGAAAGCTACTTTGTTTGAGAGCAACTTCTATGTGAGTTTTGCACCAGCAATTTGGCAATTACTGACAATAAATTTCTGCCTGTAAAATATCGCTAATGTGACCTCAACTGTTGTGCTACCGTAATGTTTTGTTACAGTACAAACATTTTTGTTTCATTTGTACGGCCAATTGGTCTTTAAATCTGGCTTTTAAATCACCATTCTCCCTGAATGAGAATGAGTTTATTGCTTGATATTATATTTACTAGGAACTCATATAAACATGAGCTATTACACCTGACCAAGTATCCTCACATCACATGCGTGCGGCTCAGGAATCATTTGATACGAAACTCCCTTGGCAGGATTTTACAGGAAGCTGTACAATGAATAAATGCAGTGGTGTTTTGCTGTTCCCGACGAAATCTGTCCTCTGAGCTTCCAGATTATTACATGTGAGACTTTACAGCAATGAGCTGAGACCTGCATAAATTACCCATCATTTTGCTTTACTAATGAGCAGCGTTGTGCATTCGTGAACTGGTATATCATTTTTTTAAAGAGATTTGAAAATATAGGGGAACACAGACATGCACTTTCACTGAGTAGCACACTAAAATGAGAACAGTCAGAGGCAATTTTCTGATAATTGTACATAATGCATGCATAGAAGACAATGTAATGATTTCCTTTAGCTAGGAGCAGGATTATTCTGGGGGCAGCAAACTTATATGTCAGCACTTCAGACCACAATTTCATACATTTGAAAAAAGGATTGAATGCACTTGAAAGGAGTACACCCCATTCTGCAGCCCTGCTTTGAATTTGTTAGCGTTTGTTAGCACTTATAGCCACCAACAGCAAAGTAACCACTGATAAAATAACTGAAAATGCACATGCAAAACTATTTTACTTTGTGCTAGGTCTTATGCAACTATTTCTTATGCAAATCAGGCCCCTCGTAGCATATTTAATCTATGGGCTCAGAAAGAATGCATAGTGTTAGCGTCACCTGTTTGACACAGGATTAATTACCACAATATCCAGCAGCACTGGCTTCCCGGTTCCTCTCAGTGCTCAGCAGTATTAATATTATGTATATAATATTAATATAGAGAGCCCTATAAAAGGGGGAAGCCAAATACAGACATTACACAACACGCACTTTTAATATCTGCTTTTGAGTTCAGTGATTGCGAATTAAAAATATTTATCTTTTTATACTGGAGCGTAGAAGGAAGATGAAGAAGGAAGATCCAAAGCACCAGATTCAGGCTTTAACATGAAAAGAAGCTTTGAGGAATTTTCACTCTTCTCTTTTGCTGTCAGCGGCCCTGTTCTCACAAGAAGAGGGTGTATTTTCGAGTAACGTATCGTATCAACAACAGGTTTGAAAACCCAACTAATTTAATTATACTTATATTTGACGACAAACAGACCCGGATCAGGACACAAACATGAATCTAAGTTTTTCAGTGCTCTCCTAAAACACGTTTTTAAAGCAGGCTTTTTCCAGGACTGAAGTTAATCAGATTTGCAGGGGAGATGCAGCAGATAAAAGCTTTCTGTTTTCGTCTACGGGTCTGTACTGTGGCAGTTTGAATGGTTTTCTGTGTACAGAGTGGGAAAGGAAAACTGCAAACTAATTAACAAACTCGACCACAAAGTGTTCCTACTTCCCGTTTGCTTAGTGTTTATTCATTATTATTATTATTATTATTATTATTATTATTATCGTTTTGCTATAATGTGCAAAATAGCTCTTTCTGAATCTTCAATTCTCTGTATCTTGCAAAAATAATTTTTTAATAATTTTATGACTATAATTGAGATTTTCCATCAATATCAACCCCAAAAGGGCATAGCAAGCCTATAACCAGAAAGAGTTACAGTGACCTAGAAGAGAAAAGGATCGTCAAAGAGTTTATTTGTAAAAGAAGAAATTAAAAGTGATATAAGTATATGCACTTTAAATGGCCTTAATATATGGTCATTTAAGAATTCATTATATTAAGCAAATAAGGTGAATTTTGCTGAAAAATAATTAGCATTAACAGACTAATGGCTTGGGATTCTGTGGTCATTTATGAAGCACTGATGAATATTGCCTGCAGGTGGGGTTCAATTCTGTAAATATGTTTGTTAACCGTGGTTCCCTTTCTCTCCTTATTTGCAGAAATATGCCCTGGATGGCAACATAATTTGGTTTATAATTATCCTGTGATGACATTTCTAAAGAGCTCACTGGTTTCACTGGAGGACACCATATTACTGTACATTGTCTCTAAAGTATTTTATTAAAAACTGCCAAAAGGTCTCATTCTGAGCATCGATATGTAGACATATGAACACACGATTTACATGTTAATATTTATTTGGTACTCCAGGCATATCACCTCGCCTAGCCCAATGATTGCTGTGAAAGGACAGCTGACAATCAAGGTAAGTCTTTGTGACAGCCATGGAAAGATAGATGACAGGTAGAAATAGACCTCATTGGGGTTTGTCATGGGCTAGCTGCCTGTGGCACATTGGACACATTCAGTTTTGGCCTTCATGCCAAATAGTCCCTGAAGTACCTCTCAGCATACTCAGTCCTACGAGTGCTCCAATGAGACTACAGAAGACAAGGACTCTTGTGACAAGACCATCAGAAGTGCTGCACTGACCTTATCAACCGGGCAAAAGTGGATCCCATCTGATGTCATGCAGCAAGCGGCATAAACCATGAGGCGCAGAAACATCCAAAAGGAAAAGACGGCTCTGGGGTCACATCACAACCTTCACGGTAGTTGAGGAGTGTGATGGCAGAGGCTTTAGAACCACATCCTCCTGTTTAAAGAGGATCTATGGTCAGTTCTCTACAAACAAACATCAATTCCAAATCAAAGCCAGAGCAGAAGATGTGGATCAGGCGTGAAAAGGTCTCTTACAGTTTGGTGAACAAAATATGTTGACCGGGAACACATTATGTCGCATGACCGTATATTTAGTAACCACTCATAATTTCTGCCAGACTGTGAAAATAAGAAACACACACGAGGAGGTAAAGCAGAAGCTGTTTTTTTCTTTTGTCATCTTGAAACAGTACTTACAACCTGGTTATGATCCACCGGTGTGAAATATTAATATTTGTAATGTTTCCCTGGTCGTAAATTTTTTTGTTCAGGAGTGTATGCATATAGCTGATTTATCAAAACCATGCAAATCATTTAGCTTAATATTAGCCAGAATTATTAAGACAGCTTTTTTTTTTCCCAAATGGCAGTTATGGTGGCAATTAAGTGTGCCACATTCCACTATCTATCTATCTATATATATCTATATATATATATCTATATATATATATATATATATATATATATATATATATAAAAATACAGTTATATATCGTCCCTAGTGGTCTTTTTGACATAGATAAAATTCCCAAAAATTGTTGACTATAATGTTTAATATTTTCAATGACATTTATCTATTTAATATTATTTTTGAAATTAAGTTTTTATTTTACTCAACAAAATCCCAGTCTGAATAAAAAATGGCTCATCTCCCTCCACTGTCTGCCAAATTTAAAAACAATTATTGCAAAAGGTCTTTGCGCAGACAGAAGCAGCTTTCATTTTTATAAATATACATCTGACAACTAATGTGTAGCGACCATTAATACAGGTTGTCATATGAACATCCAGTCAATAACTAATTTAAGTTTTGCAGTTGCATTTGATTGCTTGTCTACATTATAAATTACAAAAGGATAATATACATTATAAAAAGTGTTCGGTGGACATTGAACTTTTGATTTTCCCAATGGGACAAAGGAAAAAAAAGAACAGGGCGTTTTACAGGGCTTTATTTAAATATTTTAATTTTCATTTGCAACCGTTTAACAAACTCAAATCCCACTTCGATTTGGGGAGCCTTGAGATTGCATTAAGGGCACTGAGCTTTTAGACACGTTTCTGACTTGGAAGAGTCTTGCGCATGTGGGTTTTGGGAGAGACCATTTGTTTAACTAAAAAGAACAGGCTCATTAAAATCATTCCTTTGGGATTTGGAGTTGAGTTGGGGCTGTTTGATTCACTAAAAGAACCATATGAGTCATTTATTTGTGAATCGCTTGCTTTGTTTGTATAACGCTGTAAAATTAGTAGCAATGCGCATATAACCTAGGATCAAAATACAGAATATCGGAATATTTTACTGTGGTGTTCCATCTATATTGGGAATAGTAAACATAACCAGTGTGCTATGCAGTTATGTGCACGCGCTCTGTGCTATATTTTTCTTTCCACTTAAAAGAGTAAGCTGACGTAGCTATCACAAATCTCCCTCTCTCTTTCAAACACACACTCACACACAAACGATTTTTACGAGGAGTCAGCAATGCCAAAGCCAATCAACAGCAAAACAAAAAACAGGCTCCCGAACCGAAATTAAATGAGAGAGACGAGACTGTTGGAGAGAAACACATTTATTGAGGATTGATGCAGGAACGCATGGATGGATGGACAGATGGATGAACTCGCAGATGAATACAAGGCTGAAAGGACAGACATATGAGACAAAAAGATTGCTGGACAAATGTATGTGTGGATGAATGAATTGCCTTGACATTTCTGCATCTCTGAAGGAGGGGCTGTCCCTGCCCGGCCCTGAAGCCAAGCGCTAATGCTATCAGAGGGCCGCTGACTCAGTGCATGATGTCTGCCATGATATTCCAAACAGAGCAGACGGAGGAGGATGTTACAGATGATTACTGCTATTAACTCATTCTGTCAGCCAATGGAATGAAGCACAGGCTAGCACAGAACCTTATTTGGTTAATGTAGAAGCCTCTGGTGGTGGGCAGAATCTTATATCCCAGTATTTATCTCACTATATACTATACATACTGTATCAACATGTACAAATTTTTTCTATTCTTGATAAGCTTACTAAAGATATTTAGTTACAAGAAACGACATTAAACAAATGCTAATAAATTTATATAAATTGACTGAATGAATGAATGAATGAATGATACATTTATATAGTGCTTTATTGTGTATTGATGCACACAATACATGGAAATGAAATGTATTATTAAAGTTATAGATTTTTCTCTTACTTGGTTGATTAACATGAACAGCAGTCAGGGGGTAATATGCAGCTTCACCTCTGACCGAATATCTGGATCCAATATATCGTTACACCTTTTCTTTCTCAGCTGTTTACTTTATTGACTGTTTAAGAGGAAGCTTGCAAAGATGGGCCTTTTCATGCGCGTTTAACCGTCCAAGGACAATAAAGCATTGAAATTAGCTCAGAAAATGATCAGAAACGCATTTCATATTTTGTGGTAGGTTTAAGGGCAGGGGTTGGTTTATGTGCTCAAAAATGTGTAAATAATGTAATATAATGTAACAGTTGTGACTGTTTACTTTGAAAAATCATTCTGGGAAATAGGACATATGCGCATTGCACGTGCCTGGAAAGGAAAACCTCTTGGCTTATTGAACTCAAATCCTCATGTGGTCTTCTATTTCATAACCGGCTTTTTTTGTTGTTGCTGTCTCTCCTTTCGCACTTCCGCATTTGTCACTTATTACTGCTGCATGTGCTACTCAGATGATTTTTCTTTGTTTTCTTCAAACCTCATTGATCTTAATGTCTTGGTAAACAAGTACACTAACTTTAAAAAGGAACTGCATTTAAAAACGTGCCCAGTATTCATAAAGAGAATAGGGACAACCCTTTTAGACCATGTGCCAAGCGTTGAGTGTTTTCCTGTCTGTGAACGAGGAAAGGGGATTCGGATACACCCTAAGTGCACATGTGGCTTGTGCTTTAAACCAAGTGCTTAGAATGGTTAACATAGGGCCTTCTGTGTTTTGTGTATGTTTTGTGAAATTGTAGTGAATATCATTTTAGCGTGCTTCCTATTCAAACGTCTCCATCCTCTCACAGCCAGCGCATAAGCAGCTGACTGAGATGTGTGAAACTGTTCCTTAGCTCTTTGTTAGATTAATATTGGGCCTGCCCCATGCACTCATTAGTAATGGAAGCGAGTTAGGCATTAACTGCAGGCATCTCTATGGCTAGCCACATGCAAGAGTTGCTGTCTCTGCAGAAATGATCCCCCTCCCTTTCTCCCCCCCTTCATTCCTCTCTCTCTTTCTTCAGTTAATTACTGTAATGGTTCGGCTGTCCTTCGGGGGATGCTGAAAGGTCAGGGTTTGGCCCAAAAGAAGATAGCAGAGGGAGAGGGCTAGTAAGTCATAGTTAGCAGCAAACGGTGGCGCTAACATCCCAAAGACAAGTTCATTAAGAGATGACCATATTTGTTTTCTTTTATGGAACGCAAAACAAGATTTTGCCTGGTTGATATATTTGGTCCGTGCAGTTATGTCAAAGGTTGTTTTGGATCTCAGTGTATTTCCAGATATTGCCCAAAACTGTCCTCATTACATGTGTAAATGTCAGTATGTACACGTTTTCTCTCTCCCACAGGCGTGTGTAGATATGTAGACCTGTGTTCTCTCCACTCAGCCATTCTGAAGTGATTACTGTGCTGACTGCTTTTATTATTGGGTCGCTTCCTCAGCCTCTTTTTAATGATCACTTCAAATCCTTAGAAGAGCCAGGCTCCTCTCAATGATTAACTGTGACCAGCGTATATTTCCTTTATTCTCACATATGGCTAACATTCCTTTTAATAAATTTGATATTGAAAAACCATTATGTTTAGCAGACGGCTCACTCGGTCAAGTGTTCGATGGGCTCGCAAAATCATGCCTATTTGACATCATGAATGATTTGGTGTTTTTTTTGAAATACAAGACTGTTTTTTTAATTCCTGTTTGAAAGGCAATGGATGTCTGTCGATTTGGAGTTTTGCAAGAACAAGAAAAAAGTGTTAACAGCATGCCGTGTAGAGGTGCATCTCAATAAATTAGAATGTCGTGGAGAAGTTAATTTATTTTAGTAATTCATCTCAAATTGTGAAACTCATGTATTAAATAAATGCAATGAATACAGATCAGAAGTAGAAGTAGTTTAAGTATTTCAATCAATGCAATGGTTTCTTGAGCCTTCAAAATGATCTCTAAGTTTGGATCACCAGGCTACACAATCATAGGGAAGGCCGCTGATCTGACGGTGGTGCAGAAGACAATCATTGACACCCTTCACAAGGAGGGTAGGCCACAAACATTCATTGCCAAAGAAGCTGGCTTTTCACAGAATGCTGTATTCAGACATGTTAACAGAAAGTTGAGTGGAAGGAAAAATTGTAGGAGGAAAATGCACAGCCTCAGCTTTTATGAGCATTGTCAAGTAAAATCGATTCAAGAATTTGAGTGAACTTCATAAGGAATGGACTGAGGCTGGGGTCAAGGCATCAAGAAGAACCACACACAGACGTGTCAAGAAATTTGGCTACAGTTGTAGAATTCCTCTTGTTAAACCACTCCTAAATCAAAGACATTGTTAGAGGCTTCTTACCTGGGCTAAGGAGAAGAACTTGACTGCTTCCCAGTGGTCCAAAGACTTCTTTTCAGATCAGAGCAAGTTTGTATTTCATTTGAAACCAAGGTCCTGGAGTCTGGAGGAAGGGTGAGAAGATCATAGAAGTCCAGTGTTAAGTTTCCATAGTCTCTGATGATTTGGGGTGCAGTGTCATTTGCTGGTGTTGGTCCATTGTGCTTTGTGAAAGCCAACATCACTGCACTCGTTTAACAAGACATTTTGGAGCACTTCAGACTGTGAAGTTCACTCAAATTTTTTAATCGGTTTCACTTCAAAATAAATTAACTTTTCTACAACATTCTAATTTATTGAGATGCACCATGTAGCCTCAAGAGAGTGACGATACATCTATGCTGTGAATAATTATTGCCTTTATTATTTAATTAAAATCATTTTATTTAGTAACATTATCATTTATTAATTGTATTATATTACTTATATTATTTTACTTATTTTCCTTGCCCTTGCAAAACCTGCTATTGTTGTGTAGTCTGATAATGGGATTTAATGGGTTGTTTGTCTTCATGAGTAAAAGATAAGAGGACAATGTCAAGATGAAGTTCAGATTAGGTTTTAGCATTGAAACATAGACTACTTCAATTATTAAATTAACCCTGCTAATTTTATCATCACTTTGTATTCTGCTTTCTGCTGTTTCACACCTTCCTCTCTCAACCAGTTTTGCGTTACCAGACAAGACTTGTTGAAAACTGGTTTTGAGTATGAGATAAAACTTCACTCACTTGAGAAACAAATATTTTGGGAGGATCTCGTAAAAGCGACTATACATTATTCCTGGCGTGGCGATTTAATCTAACATTTTTGGCGTAGTTGGCAGGATGTTGGCACTATACAGTGAATATATGGGCCTTAATAGAAAAGTCTGCTAAAACCATATTTCTTTGGCCTTCTTTGAATTTCTTCTGTAGAACTGAAAGGAAGATATTTTGAAAATGTTGCTGTATTATTATTATTATTATTTTATTTTTTTTATATCCAATGGAAGTCAGAGATCACCAAAACTGCTTCTTAATTAAGATTCTTCAAAATATATTCAATCTGCAGAATGATTCATGTAGTCATAAAGGTCTGGACAACATACAGATGAGAAAATCATGACAATTAAATAGCAGGATCATACTTACATGAAGGGATGTATAGAAGGTAAAAATGAGCTAATTTAGCTTTAAATGTAGAAGATAGAAATAAAAATGAAGTAAGAGAGAGAGGCTGGAGGGGGTTGTGGGGAGGATGAGAGACACGAGCGCATGATAGCGCAAGACTGAATCTCATTACAGGAGCGACCCCAGACTCCCACAGCAAATCACATTTATTAAGTCAACAGACGAGCGCGAGCACGCGCACACATACAACCTCTGCCGTAACACAACATATCAAAAGACAACGTGCACACACAATATTAAAACTGGATGATACGCACCATTTGTAATGTGTTTGTTTGTGTATGGGGGAAGACCCTTGTCTTGCTTGTTTTTTCTCATCGCTGACTCACCCTGCCTGAGAAACTGCACCACAGCAGCTGAACCGCAAACCATAAAAACAACCTACACTCAAATAATCTGACCCAAAACCACCATGCTTGTTCAACGGTGAGCGTGATTTCACAGAGCAAAAGATGTTCCTGGATCAACGACCTTGTCCAATCAACCAATCAGAATTAAGAGTTCATTTTTCAGGAAATATGATCAAGGTTAGGTGCTTCTTCACCCTTGTTAATCATCATTTCCCACTGGTTGTAGGAATACATTTTGAGAAGGGTTAGGTTTAGGGGTAAGTAATGTTGATCCAGGATCATGTCTTACTTGGCAAAATCACGGTGACCCTTGTTCAACACACGGAGAGCATAAGTGGCATTAAAACCCAAATCAGTGCCTGCTGAACCTCCCTTCAGGACACGTTTAGAGTCCTCATCATTCCCAAAGTGAGATGTTTCATTAAGATTGAAAGGAAGTAGTTCTTTTTAAAACGTTCACACAGCGATAGCGGTCGTACATGTGATGGTTTATTTATTGCCCGTACGTCTGAGCGTGCAGCATGATTTATTTATATATTTTTTCTTCCCTGAGCAGACACGCTGACCTTTATGCGGCTCAGGCAGGAGAGACGGCTGCAGGGTCACGCACAGATCTCAAGAGCCATGAGCAGAGAATACAAGATGTGCAGCAGTGCGTTAACTCGTATGTGTGTGTTCGTGCTCCGGAATGAGTGGAGTTTGCATAGTAAGACCCAGACAATTACTTCTATTCCTGGTTCTTTTTTTTCTCTCTGTCACACACACAGACACAGCCTGTACAACTTTTGTGGCAACCGCATTTCAGTACTCTCAGTCAATTTTTCAAGATTTATTTTTGACATTTTGAGAGTGGAGAAAAGCAAAGTAGAAGAAAAGTAGGATGCTGGAGCGCAAGGACAGGATTCAGAGCGCTGCCCACGAGGATTTTGGAAATGACTATTTCTTGATATCTTATATGATAAAGAGATCCTTTTAATGAACATATCTAAAATTACAGCGCACTGGTCTCTGAAGTCAATGAAGCCTTCTGGAGCCCGTGAGACCAATATTACTCAATTATTAACTTTATGAGTGAAAATGTGCGCCATGTGATTTCAAGCTCAATTGGGATGAAATTTTTGGTAAAATGAAGGTTGATTGTGTGTTAAATGCATTAAGCACTGCTCACACAGAAGTCACTTTTTAACCCTTTTTCTACCGATCAACACTATGCGACCAATCCTGCTTAAAATCAAGTCAAGTCACCTTCATTTATTCACCTTCATCAGGATAAATAGAGTATAATAATGCAAAACGGTAAACACTTTATAAGTTCATCGTTAATAAGTTTAAATAGTATCTGTGCAATTAAGCTCTAACTGGAAACTAACTGGATACTGGAGTGTCCTCAGCTAAGCAACCCAGAGGCGACGGCGGCAAGGGAGCGAAATTCCAGTTCCTCTCTGGCCAGCTGGCAAATCAGCGAGGGGAATTTTTTTTGCATAATTAACAAGGCATTTTATGCGTAATTAACAAGGCATGGCTACGTGGAAGTTTGAAAGATGGACTTTTCACACATGTGGTTTAAGCCCACATAACATTAGCTGTCGCGATTTATGAAAGAACACGTCAGGAAGTAAACAAGTGAAATACTCCATCATCGATTTAATTAGTCTGGAAAGACAGGCACCAACATGTTCTGGGGAGAAGGTGTTACACCTGGGCCAAATTAGCATTTTGATATAAAACAGCACACGCATACACACCGAGCGCTTTTAGAACAAAGACATCCCTTGTGAGAAAAACTGAGAAAATTGATGGGCCTGTGTCCTGAACTCTTCTGTGTCCTGTGTGTGTGTGTGTGTCTCATATCTCTGGCTGTTGAGAAGGGTGTTAGCCCCTAGCACCACTCTGGGAAATAACAGTATGTCTGGGCAGTCGAGGCGTGAATTCCTCATAGACATTTCCAACACGATTCTCCTACCCTGCTGTTTTTCTTTTCCTCACAGCACAGGACGCCTGAAAGCTCCATAGGCGACAACAGACTTGTCGCTTTGTCTAAACAGATAAGATAGTATCGAATCAATATGGATTATTTTATCCTCACTAGAAAGTAATTGAGACATGACCTCAATTCAGTGGCCACTTAAAGTGACGGTTGGTGATTTGAATTGTTTTTTTTTTTAATGAATGAATGAATGGATGTGCATCTCTTTCACCTCAGAGTGTATGTGGGTCATATGTAAATGAATTAACTCCAAAGCTGAGCCTACACTCTGCAATCTACAGTGAATAAAAAAATTGAAAGGCTGTATGAAAACATTTAATAATGTTTCACTTCTCTTATGCAGTGACGTGCGGGTGTGTGGAACAAGAGGCTGCACAGTAAGCTACTGTATTTACGTGGAGAAATTTAGTGCCACATTTAGTGCCACATCTGTCTAGTGCATGTTTAAAAGCAAGCTTACGAATCAATATAATGACTATTGTTCACAATCGTTGAGTGTGTGTGTATCTTAAGCTACCTGAAGATGATTGACAGGTATAACAACTATCAGATTTTGGACTTTTCATGCAGTGTGTAATGGATCTGTTACATCTGTTACTGCACTGTAGTCATTGTCTCTCGACAGAAATAGCCGACTGCGAAGCATCGAAAAGAATCGTTTTTAAAATGAATCCCAAGATGAAGCGAGGACTTTTCTAACGTTGTATACAAAGCAGCGCTGAGCTCACAAATGCTGCTTTATCAAGCATTACAGTCTCGATGATAGAGAAAGGCGACATCCAGACCAATCACTGCAGATTAGCGTCAGGCAAAGGAAGGCTTTAGAAAAATGAATCGCAAGTGAGGTAAAAATAAGCGCGCATTATAAGACAATGAAAGCGCTTTTGACCTTGCGTGCATGTCAACCCGCCATTGCGGAAATCACGAAACCCAAACACGAACCTTCCATCACGCGTGATAAACGAAACCGGAAACAAGCAACCCTCCAATAAAAAAAAAACCTTGACTTCAGAATCGACGGTTGTATTTACCAGAGCTCATTTCTGCAGGCTCTACATTATTAAGAAGTTTCGAGGTCTGGCAGTTTGTCAGAGCTGTCGCCGTTGCTCTTAGTGAATTGCTTGTCGAGATGGTTTGGTATTGTTTGCATAAGTGCGCGTTAGTGTATGTGTGTTTGCAAGCATGTGTGGCCTTTATCAATAATGCAGAACTAGAGAGGGCTGGCTGTTAACAGGAAATGAGTTCTATGCACAGTAGGGCTTTCTTCTGTGACATTTACAGGCGTCCGGATCTCCACACATGCCCTGGCCACCCACCAGCCCAACGAGCGCCTCTAATGACGCCCCCCGCGGCCACACACGCTCAGGGTATGCAACAAACACCTGTTAGATGGGAAAACTTGAGGTGGTGTAATGCGTATATGTGGGTGCGGACAGGTCCTTATGTTTGATTGCGTCTGATGTTGAAAACCTTTAAAATAGAAAGCCAGTGTTTAATACTTCATCAGCTGCCGTTCTCACCTCGCCCGCTCTTCTCTGAGCCCTTTTCGTTGCCCTCCATCTGTGGCATCTCCTGACGTCTCACACAAGTCTCTTCCCTTGACACCTGAGCTGCTCATTAATGCCAGCGCTACTGGAAAAAAGGATTGGAACAAGGAAGAATGGCTGAATTAAATTATGCACATCTAGTGTTAGACAGAAAACGAGAGAGAGGGAAGGGCTGATGAATAAAGAGACAGCGAGGCAGAGAGGGAGAGAACGGCTGAGGGTTTGAAGATCTGGGTTGAAAGAAACTTCTCGCTCGCAGACCATATTTCACTCTATTTTGTTCCGGAGTCGATTCATAATTTAACTCCAGTTATTAACAGTCCCATCTACTTACTAATGACGAACGCGCACCAGTATTATGCTTTTTCAGAATCTCTAGAAAGCTTTGTCTATTTTATCTATTAATACGTCGACTCTTTGTTGTTTGCTGCATTTTAAAAAAAGTTCATATTTTAAAAATTTTAATTCATTAGAAACCAAACTGTCCTATCTGAGACATAATTTAAAAAGAATGCACGTGCATCAGAAATCGGCCTTAAAAAAAAACTTCAATTAGTGATTTTAAAAGCTAGATTTAAAAAGCTTTTTTTCAGTTGAGATAAAAATGGTGTAAAATAAATTGTTCATGCTTTTCAGGATTTTATTTTTTTTTCCATTTGCCTCTGCTGACACCGAGTGGATACAGGCTGACATTACAAAAGCATCATCCAGTTTTTCTCAGATTTTATTATATTGATCAGAGTTTCACAGGTTTTAGTTATAATAATTATTTTGATTATTTAGATTTTTTTATTTTGTTTATTTATTATTATATTTTATTTTATCCATAAATTTATGAATAGTAGAGGGTCGCAGTTTTAGAAAAAAATAAGCGGCAAAACTAGTTTTAACCAATAAAATAAAATAAAAAATAATAATAATAATAATTACAGTAGTTAATTTAAATTGAATCATTTTAAACTGATAGTTAAAGTTACAGTGTATGTGTAACATACACACATACAACAACCAAGCCTTCACTTTTTAATTGCAGTGGTTACTTCATATGCCACTTCAAAAATGACTGATATAGAGAAAAATAAAACAGTGACTGAGATAAATGTGATTTTATATTACATACATGATTACATAATTTTAAAGAGGGTATTAAAAGTTCACATCTTAGTTGTGTGTAGGTGAGTTTATTATTATTATGATTTTTTTTTTACATTATTTTCAACATTTGCAACTGCTTTTTTATCACTTAGTTTGAAGGACTGCAATTATTACATTTTGTTATAGGGACTACTAAACAGCAGTTTAGTTTAGTTGAGTTTTTTTAAGGCAAAATAAAATGTAAAGTGTATTACTATCAGATAATAAAAAGTTCTTCACACGCGTTGTCTTCACCTTCACTTGAACACTCACAAATATGCCGTGAAAGTAGACAAGTGGTCGTAAGTGTGAGTATTTGGCAAGAGTATTCTTGAAAAAAAAAAAGTAATGAAATAAAACATTCAACATAAATACATAATATTCAATTTATAATACTACATACATGTACTGTATCCCTGCTTGGTCAAGCGATCAATCAGTAAACTTTTCAACAATATTACATTTATATTCATGCAAAGCCGCATGTGTTGTTTACACGTTTCTAATTTGGAGTTCAAGACTCTGTGTCTATAAATATTATAATAGAAACAGTGGGGAAACATAACAAGGAAGTACTGATTGCTTAAAAAGTCATTTCAAAGGAAAACGAGGAGATATGAAAGAGAACCAGAACAAACAACAGACAACACAATTGCTGTAAAATCCAACTGTGAATATAATGAACGTATTTTTAAACAAGCATTTCTGCAGAACAATGAAAGAAGGAAGATGTTGATCAAATAAAGCAAAAGGTTATTGCAAACTTCCTTAGGTTTGGACCTGTTATAACTGAAATGTATCATAAAGCAATATTAAAAAGATGATATGGGTCAGTCGCTGAACTGTAGGCTGTAGACAATCACGTAAGCTGTGTCACATACAGCCAATCTAAACAAATCTATAGATTTGAACTCAGTCAAGCAGGGTCAAAGTGTTATGTGAAGTATTAAAGATAGTAAAAAAAAAAAAAATATATATATATATATATATATATATATATATATATATATATATATATATATATATGATAAAATAATTTTGTTTAAAGATCATCAGTAAATCAAAATGGACAAATTTCTTATGGTTTTTTGTCATTGCAAATGATTCCAAAAAGTAAATAAATAAATAAATAATAATAAGAAGAAGAAAGTTTTGCTGTAATGCAATGACCTCCTCTTCTCCTGCTTTCCTTTTGGTAGAATATTTTTATTCTAAGGCTAAAAAAAAATACACATTTTCAGATGTTTCCGACTTTTGAACCCCGCTCTATACAAACACTGATGACAGCAAAAGATACTGGCGCACTGCACTGAGTTGATAAATGTTAATCATTTTCTATGTGTATTGAGTTGACAAAAGGGGGGAGTGTGAAACACATTTAAAAAAAAAAGTGACAAAAAATGTAACTACACAAAATGCCTTAATGTACATTTGAGGTCATTATTAGAAAACGCTGCACAAATCTAGGTTTACATTAATGTTATTAAACACAATTTTGCAGGGCAGAATATTATTTGCTGTGTAGCTGCTGTATAACCATTTTATTCTATGATTGAGTAACAATTTGCGTATTAAAATAATAGATGAGCACAACTGTGATGTACAATTCGTAAAAGACAAAGAAATATTAACAGGGTACAAACACTGCTACTATAAAATAAATTGGGCGGGGCTAAAGAAGCACAACGTATTAAGAGTTGTTTTTTTTGTCACACTATGATGTCATACTGAGACATGAAAACAGCTGTTTTTTCCTACAAAGACGTTTCGAGCTCTGAAACGGGATTTCAATTTCAATTCGTGACCCATTCCTGCATTAAAAGAAAGATGTTTTGCGCAGTTTGTGTACATCTCTGATTATCTGACTTCTTTACGACAGCTCTCGTGCAGAAAGCTTTGCATCATCCCACTTTAAAGATTAAAGAGCATTGTCGGCCAGTTCAGTTGGCCAATCTGTTTGATTTGGACATGCCTGTGACATCACTAGTTTGGCCTTGGCAGAAGATACTTTGTGTTTACATGTGCTGCAATAAAATGAACATATTGCCTACTGACATTCTTTTCCATCGGATCAACATTGATTTAAAGGCAACGACTGATAAAAGACTGTGAGCGTGATAAGATACACAACACGGCTTGTGATGTTCTACAACTTAATCTTTGGTGTATTTTTAAAATGTTTATGTGGAAATGGAGTATTTTATCTACCATGCCATATATTCAAAAATGCAATATGCTGAATGCCTCCTTATCTTTATGCAGGTTTTTCTTTAACAATATAAAGCCGGCAGCTGCAATAAAGAAAAGGGAAAACAAGAGACGTCTTCTGCCACTTCCAGCGTATTTTTTATTGTCAGGTGTGTCTTTTTAAACTGGACCGATGTTCTGTGCCATTATCATGAATCCATGAAGGGAAAAACTGTTTTTTTTTTAAATAACACAATCAGAAAGGCAATTAGTCGTTAATTTTTATGTAAATACTTCTATCTACTTATTTCTACTCCATAGCATTAACCACATGAACACCTACTTTCTGTCTAGTACAGACACTCATATCATATTTTTTTCTTTATGTCACGTAATACGGAGAGACTATAATTAACATATTCCTGTTTTAGGAGTGTGAAGTTTGAAAGAACAAGTGAGACTGGAAGGGAAACAAAGAGATGAAAGCGGGAGATTTTCCCGTTAACATAAGGATGGGTGAGGAATCTACATGTGAACAACAAACAGGAGATAAAGGAGTTGTATTTTTCTAAAATGATTAGCTCACTGCCTTATCGGTGCAGGGTAACCCAACAACAAGACGTTGCTTTTATACAAAAGCTCACATACAAGAAATTGAGTGTTGACAGTTGCTGTGTCTGTTACTGTTCCTACGGCAAAAGGCAACTTTCATAGCTGCTCAAATCACGAACTTCCCCAACATGAATGAGACGAGGGAAAAATAAACAGTATGTAAAAGAGTATGTCTGAATTCACAGTATTAATAAAACAAGCAAAACGTATGCGGATGACATGAACGGTGAATTGGATGGGCACTTTACTCTCCCATGAGGCCGCAGGAGAGGATTTGTGAACGCCACTGAAGCGATGCGTCTGATGATGTTAGGTCACATGACAGCTCAAAGGCCGAAGCACACTTCAATGGCTACACCTCTGAGACCTGGGGAGAGCTGCATCAGTCATCATGTTAAAACTAGTTAAGCAGTACGAGTAGCAGTCAGCCTTACTTTTTTGATCAACTTTTGTGTAGATTTTGCAGTAACTGATTTTGTAGGGACTACGTCTAGTATTCTTGCGGAATGACTAGTCTTGCGGAAATAAATGAATACATTTTCAGACTAGTCTAAGCTGCCACGGGTGTTGTTAAATGGGATGTTCTAGCCTACAGAGGATTGCTCTTGTCGCCTAGCAACTGTGACAGCTGCTGTTTGTACTGGACTTTTTCTATTTTCTATTTTTCTATATTTCTATTTTTCTAAGTTCTATTCCACTGCTCTAAAACAAAACCAGGCTCACAACCTGTCTAAATATGTTCACCTTTGTAAATTTATCCTAAGTATACATTTTATATAAATTCACATCCTAGTTAGATATGTCAACGTTTAAACATATAGTAAAGTGTTTTTGTAAAATGATTTTGATTTAGATTTTTGCATGCACCCAGTACTGAGCTTGTCATAAACTGAATCAGGCTTCTCATTCAGTTTTTATAATTAACCATTTGATATAATTCTGTTTTGTTAAACAGACTTGAAATGGTAATCTTTCCATGTTTACTTTCTAAGTAAAGTTTCAATCCAGTATAGCCACACTTCCCATGATGCAGCGCATGCATTTTTTAGCAAGATAAGAAAACGGCAATGTATTAAGTTGAGATAAATCTATAATTAACATATTTGCTCACATAAAAAATAGAATTACACTTTATTTGGAGTATTTCAGCAAAATCCACTTTTCCTAATATCAAGTCTGAAATGTGTTTTTATGTCACTGTTGATGAATTTGTGAATATGATGATGATATTTATATGAATACGATACTTAACTGTAACAAAAAAAAAATTGACTGGCGCTTTATGATACCGTAGAAGAACCTTAGTGTCTACATGGTTCCATAATGGACCTTTAACATCTGAAGAACCTTTCTGTTTAACGAAAGTTTCTTTGTGGCAAAAAAAAAAGTTCTTCTGATTATAAAAATGTACAAAAAATAAACAGTAAAAGAAACTTTGACTCAGTGGTTCTTTGTGGAACCAAAATTGTTCTTTTTATGGCATCACATTGAAGAACCTTTTGAAGCATCTTTATTTTTAAAAGTGAAATTTAACTAAAACCGAAATTTTATTTTTTTAGTCCTTACCATGTAAGATGGCTATTAGCAGGAAATGCGAAAAGCAGAAATGTATTTATTTACTTATTTATTTTAAAAATTAATGTGACAAGGTTGAGAGGGTTGAAGACATTTATTAATACATTTGGTTTTGTTTCTCTTTCATATTGTCCCCTTATTTCACTACTAATTTTTGTCACATATCAGTGAAGTCTAATTATTATGAGTGTAGAATGGTTAGTGTGAAGGGGTTTTTAATTAAATATCTGGCACTTTTTAGAATTTTTTTTTTCACACATGCAAGGAGCACAAATAAATGCTTTACATTATTGCCACATTTTGTTCATAATTTTCTTCGTACGAAATTGCCAAAAGAGCACGACAAAATGCTTCATTTATGACAGTATTAAAATTAAATATTTATTTTTATTCATCATAAGGGGCAGTTTAAAACCTGAAGTGATACCGATTACTTTTTGAAGTTGAAAATGATTACTTTTTGAAGTCACAAATCAAAAGAAATGCCTCCTCAGAGAGTATGCAGTTTGTGATGCATTGGCTGCAATTACTATCAGTAAAATGTCTTAAAAGAAGTTCTTCTGTCCACCAAGGCTGCATTTTATTCAAAAGAAAAAAAATGTTATACGATATTAATTTAATTTAAAATATATATTTTTAATTATTATTATAAAATACTTTAAAATATATTGTATTTCTGTGATGCCAAACGTCTCCAGGTTATGTATGTAACATAAATTAACTTTTCAAAGCTATTCAGCTTTTCGTCTCGGAGCCAAGCGGTTTATGTCGTTCTGCTCCCTAACCAAGACTAACCTAAAAGTCTTCACTCTTTGGCTGGCGGTACAGAGCTTCAGCGTTCCTCCTGGTCGAGTGGATTGCACACATCAGGCTGCACTAAACCAGTGTGAGTTGAGAACGGCCATCTCCCCTGTGTGTCTCAGCACACTACAAGAGCACCTATGGGAATGTCTTTTTCAAGATGCATCACAAGATCCCCTTCCACCTCTGTGTTTCTCTCCTCTCTAGCCAGTGAGCAGTAAGGGGCAAATTGGGAGAGCGAGCCAACGGTCTACCATGTTCCTTCTGCTCGGACACAGGGAAGAGTTGCACAGATTCAGACCCCACTTCGGACTGGCTAATAGACGCCCTCTTGCTGCCTTACTGCGGGTATGTCTCTGGTGCCGCTAATTCCGTATTTGTGAGCTTAGCTGAAGCTTTCCTGTCCATCTCATTGGCTACATGGAACCATCTTACTCATTCAGCGACATCCGCTTCACTTCAGTGAAGCCTGCAAATGCTCCTGTCTTGCTCACAGAGATCGCGATCCTACTGGCAAAGGACAGGATAGAGCCAATATGAGGACCAGCCGATCTGTTTTGCAGCCCTTAATTCATAGTACCCAAGAAAAACAGATTCTGGACCTGCTAGTTCTGAACCGTGCACTTCACAGGCTTTCATTCAGAATGCATCTGACACAGAAATGCATCTTCAGGTGATCAGTGATCAGGTGGCGAGCCTGCAAGCGCTGCTGTCTCCAAGCAGAGGACGGCTCACTGGATAGTGGATGCCATCCCCCTGGCTTACCAAGCACAGAGTGTGCCCTGCTCGCTCACTCTACAAGGAGTGTGGCACCCTCCTGGGCATTATCACATGGCACTTTGCTGGCAGATATCTGTAAAGCTGCAGGCTGGGCAACCCCTAACACGCTCACTAGGTTCTATAGCCTCGTGTGGAGCCGGTATCCTCCTGTGTTCTCACCTAAAATGGGTAGAAGAACTGAGAGGCCCAGCTTTAGGTTGGCTTGTTTAACTGCTCCAAAGAGTCCATACAGTAAACCCTGTTGAGCAGCCAGATGTGGTGACCATCCAGAGCCAGGCCCTCACTGCATCCTTGAGAACCAGTAGATGGCCGGGGTCCATATGTCCAAAAGAGGTTACCATAAGTGTATTTCCATGGTATAGTCTTAGAACCCGTATTCTAGGTATTCTGCCTTGAGGAATATAATTACCTCCAAACTTTCATATGCACCTGAGGGATGATCTTATGAGTAAGCATTCTGGAACCTCCTTCAGAGAGAACTTCAACGGGCCTTGACAAGATGTCTGCTCCTATATTGAGAATTTGTCCTGGGATCTGGTGCGGACCTATGGAGATCTGGGAAAAATGGCAAGCTCTGGCATAGAGGTGGTGGCCTTGTCTCCAGAAAGCGTTCATCCAGCTGGCTTTTCTAGTGCTCAGTCCGTTTCTTGGCTGGCCAGTCAATATTTAGCTTGGCCACCGCATGAGTAACCACCTCCAAAAGCTCCTCGTACTGTGACGACTGAGGTGGTGAATCCAGGAAAGGCAGAAGATAGGGTCTCTGCCATCTCCATGCCCTCTGCCAGATAAGCCTGCAATCCTCACAAGCGCAAGTACCGCTCTTCCTCAGCAGCAGGACCAGCACCACAAGAAACACAGATGAGATTCTTTCGGAAGCGAAGTGTATGCACTGGCAACCTCTCACAACGTGGGCAGTCGGCTCCCTGGCAATCCACACAGATTGTGTATAAACCTGCTCGTGTTATAACGTGAGCAGGGAGCACCATTTATAATGTGACTTGCCGTTGCCCTTACGTGATGTCTTGGATGCTTTAGACATTGCAAAAAACAAACAACATAAAATAAGACTTACAACAGAGAACTTTTCTGACAAACAAAAACTCAAAAGTAACAACAATTATTAAAAAAAAGAAATTAGTATTTACTAGAACATTTTAGCATATCTGAATAAAATTATTAATTTCTTTAAAAAAATGAAAGAAAGGAAAATAAACCAATTTGAAAATCTAACTGATATTTTATAATGAATACATTTTATTCATTTATTCAATCTGGATTCTAATAATGATTTCTAAAGGATCACGTGACACTGAAGGTCAGGGTAATGATACTTAAAATTCATCTATTATCACACGGATATGTTTTACATTATGTTCACACAGAAAGCAACTACTTAAAAAAAAGATTGATCCCAAACCTTGACTGTATTACAATATGGATATGTCATTTACAGTATGTTACCTTGCAAAATAGAGGTCTTGGATCCATGCTTTGTGCCTGCAAAAACAGATTTTGTGTTTCCCTAAGACACATGAATAACTTTTTTCTTGTGTTTGGTTTGATTTCCTTCACTCTCTTCTCATCAGATCTCTTCCCCCTCCTTCTCATCCCTCCCTCCCCATCTCAGTCTTTAAATTCTGCCGCCCTTTGCCGGTGGAAACAGAGTGTCTGCGGTCGGCCCGTACGCACGGGGGGTGTGTGAGTGTTACGTAATCATCAGAGGATGAAAACCTGCATCTAGCGAGAAAGAAAGAGAGAGAGAGAGAGGTCAGAAGTGAGAGTGAGCGAGAGAGATAGAAAGAGATTAACAGGATCCAGGCCTCCCAGTCTCACAGTCAGTGTGACAGGAGAGCGGTGATAGTGTGTACGCCTGGGCGGCGTTCTCTGGACTGGCTCATTGTGTCACGGGACTGCGGCCGAACTTTCTGGCCCGTTCATTTGTTTACATCTGACACCTGCTCTGATTTTGGACTGAATCTGGACCCGACTGGACAAGTGAGTGCAGCTGCATGTGGTCCGTTGTGTATATGTTCATAAAACAGGGGGAGTGTATTAAATGCTTTTCATTTTGCGGGAAAAGTTCTTATGCAATGAACTTTGTTTGGAAGTGTGTGTGATTTTAGTGCACGTGGTGATGCAACCATTACTATGCCAGTATAGCCGTGGGCCGTTTGTATTCTGTGTCAGATTAATACGGGCTTGTTTTCAGTGAATATTAAGGATTTGGTCACGTAGAACCTCTCAAAGTTGCACAATACGCTGCAAAAAATGCTTTTCAAGCCAAGATTTGTTTGTGTTGTTTCCGGCTAAAGTAACTGAAAATTCTTAAATCAAAGATTTTCTGGACAAGCAAAAGTTATCGTCTTGTTTTCTAGAAAATAGTCAAAATAAGGTGACATTTTGCTTAGAAAAAGCTAAATAATCTGCCAATGGAGTAAGTTAAATACTTGCTTAATTTCTTGATTTAAGAATATTTAGATATTTTGGCTGGAAACAAAAGCATTTTTTGCAGTTGTGTATGTATTTTACTATATCAGTTGATACAATGTATAATGTATAATATAATGCTGACTTATATTTAATCTTTAAAAACACTAAAAATTCAATAAGACTGTAACATGAAATCCATTTTTACTGCACATTATACAGTAACGTTGTGATGCCTAGATTTCCTCTGTAGCATTTAAAATGATTCATTTTAGTTCTCAGTATTATATTTTTTATAAACAGGATTGTATAGAATTTTAGCATATTTGTTATATTTAGTATAATTGTATTTTTGTTCATTGGCCACAAAATACACATAATTACTAGTCTGTCAGCTTACCGGACATTATTTTAATATCAGTCGCAACACAATTTTTGTCCGTGTGTGGGTGAGAGTGTAAGTATGCATGTGCTCGATTGTTTCAAGAAAGAATACAGGACGGTGGAATAAATAAACTCTATATTTTAAACATGGACTGCATGACCTTTGGTCAGTAGCTTGTTGTGGAGCTGTGCAACATGAGCTAGCTCAGTTGTTCTTGCAGAATTAAGGACATATCATCAGCATTGTTATTTACCAAAGGAGACAAATACTTGCACAAGAACAATAGAATGAAAGCTGCACTACTTGAACGATCAAAGCAACAAGCCACTTAAATGATAGTGTATCTGACGGCGTATCTTATTGACTTAGAAAGGTATTCAAGCAAGTTGGCAAATCAGTTGTATTTTGTTATCATTAACTTATTCATCATTCAACTCCAGAGAGGACAAAAGCCTGTACAGAGTTCAGTCTGGTGCTGTTTAACATTCAAATGATTACAAAACAGCAAAGAGAAACAAATAAAGAAGAAGACCCCAACTTTGAACACTCTGTGCACGTAAAGCTCATCAAAGAAGGATGGAATGATTTGTTCCTGACAGGGAGATAACAGAGCTCACGTGACTACACATCCACCGAGAGCCACGGTGTCTGGAATTAGTTCACCCAGGGGTTCAAAAGAAACATGTTTTCCACATGGTGTGTTTGATAAAGCAATTTGCGAAACAAAACCAAAAAAACTTGTTTGATTGTAATTAGATGGACGAAATATACTATATTATATACCATATATAATCTTTTCTATAAATATACACAGCTATATACAGCTATATATATATATATATATAGTATATATATATATATATATATATATATATATATATATATATATATATATATATATATATATATATTACTGCTGTCAAAATCAGATCCAAAATAAAAGTTTTTGGTTTATTTAATATATACACACATACATTTTTATATTTAAATTTAATTATTTAATTATATATATATATATATAAATATGCATGCATACTTACTCAGCATTTACTCTTTACTACCCTTCAGCATTTAAGCATGTCCATATTGATTTCTGGGGTTGACTTTAGCTCAGATTGTAAATTCATAAAGTTGTATATTTGTGTTTGTATTGCATGAGCAGGGTCTAATGGCAGAACATTTGCACTGCTCAGAATGTAAAGACACAAAACATTTATCTACCAGAGCTCTAATGGACAAACACAGCAGGAAGTGTTAGTCAGGTGGAAGGAGAGGTGAGGGAATAGACTGAAAAGAGAGCAGCAGAGAGCAACAAAAGGCCCCCAAAAAGCTCTGCTGATGTATGACTCTATTTAGATTGTGTACGGAGGTGGCTGAGCATGTTGATTTTACCCAGCTTGGCCTTTTAGGGAAGTGTTCAGAGTAATTTAACGCTAACTGAGCAATTTTGAAGGCACCAATAGGCTGATCATTATATTTTCTCTGTAATTTCCCCTCATGTAGCTCTTGGCAGGTTCATAGGTGTGCCACAGTCATCTAAATTATGATTTATTATGAAAAAATATTTTTTTCCTTTCCAAAGTAGGGTAGCTTAACACAAAGCAGCTAATTTATGTATTTTATTGCACTTTACTGATGTTAAAAAAAGAGGTTATTCATTAGATTTCCCACATGATCGAAGTTCATGTTGACACTAGAATCTTGATGAAGGGACACCTAATCACCCACTAACTTTCTAGTTCAAAGTTTTTTCTGTTTATGAGCTACAAACCCACTGACTCTTTTATTCAGCCACTGCTGCCTTTGACCTGTGACCTTTAACCCCAGGAGTTGCTTACAATTTTTTATGTATCTGCTGATCTACTGATGTTTTCTGAGTCTTCTAATAATTCTTTCACTCATAATTAGAGTGACTTGAATAAATCTCCGATTATACCTGCTGTAAGTTATATGTTTTAAGGTTTTCTGCAGAGAACAAAGTGTTCAAATCCCATAGAGTTTAACAGAAATTAGGGAGATAGGGTATATGATAGAGGACTTTTTTGACTTGGGACAGTAAGCAGCGACTACACTGCAACATGCTTAAAATCACATGAAAATGTACATTTTTATGCATTTTAATTTCAAAAGATATACACAGAACACGATAAAATGTCAGCATAAATATGCAATTGGTGAAAAGTCAGACTTGTAGATATGCAATGCTGTTCAAAAGGTTAGTGTGTTTGTACTGAATGCACAGGTGGGGAAAAAGGTTTCATTATTACGTCTGGCATCAGAGACGGTGTAGGTGAGACATAGACAGAAATAAAGTAAAACAGTGAAATGAGAGTTATCATATCTTGGCGTAATTTGTAGTTTGCCTCCCACTGAAACACACGCTCTAAATAGGCTACATTTGAACAAACACAATTGAACTGTTAAGACCAATCAGGGAAGCATAAAAATACATACATTCTCTGTTGAAAAAAAACAAAAACAGCACATACTGTTTAGGTATGTTTTGAAGTCGGGATGCTGATTTAAGATGACTTATGCTGGTTTAAACAGGGTTGGTATAAATTTCTCATTAAGATAAATGAAAACTTCCGATGGCCCTCTGTAATTCATCAGGGAGCAACTTTACTGTCAATTGCTAAGAATTTATAACCGGGGGTGGCTGTAAAATGAGATTAACAAAGATACCCAGCCAAACGCGCACGCTCACGCACGCACGCGCACGTTCTAACGTGCAGGCGCTCTCACGGGCATACGTCTTAATTAAACGCCAACGTTAAAAAGTAAAAGACGACGAAACAGTTTAATTGACGACCACAAGATGGCAGTCCTCACTACAGCAGCTCCAAAACAACGTGGAAGCTCGTGGAAGTGTAAAAGTTTTCAAATACATAGCTGCTAATTAAAGTTTAATTTCCCTGTTATTGTGGTGAAAACATTAAGAGATCAGAAACCTCGGTCCATTCTTAAAGGTGTACAGATCATTCACAGTGTCGACTTAAAACGAGTTTATGAAGGGTAACCACAACCAAGGCCATTTGTTTATTGTCTTTTTGTGTCTTCTGTGTATCTCTAGGATGCTCCTGCATTTGGGAGGGTCCAGGGGGAAGATGGGCGTTCTTCTAGTCAGGAGAGTGGCTTTGTTTTGTCGTTCTGCCCACTTGTCTCCCCAAAGCCTGGAGTATCGACCAATCAAAAAGGTTATGGTGGCAAACAGAGGTAAGGCTTGTAATCTGCAGATTAAACATTTTGCAAACAGTGAAAAGACCGCGGAAAGTGAAAGCCTGATCCCTGGATTAGTGCTCTGAAAATCTAAATACACACAGGCCCAGGAGAGCTGCACTTTAAATTAATTTTCAGCTAGATCTAAAATGATTTACTTGTCATTATTTACCCAGCCTCTCGTCATTATTTACTCATCCCATCCTTGTGCATTCGTTCACTGACTTGTCATTTAAATCTGCATGCTAACACATGGCCTCATGACAATCGGGTGTTTTCAAACTTTTTAATGCCACGTGCCCCCAAGGATGATGATCTCCTTTTTTAAAACTTTTTTTCCCCTATAATAATTAATGTTTTATCCTTGAGGGCTCATTTTCGAGGCGGATTGCCACTACTGTCCACTAACCACAGCATACCCGTTTCACGAATGTGAAGAATTGTAACTCTTTCTCCCATCAGGTGAAATTGCCATCCGGGTGTTTCGGGCATGCACAGAGCTCGGGATCCGCACAGTGGCTGTATATTCAGAGCAGGACACGGGGCAGATGCACAGACAGAAGGCAGATGAGGCTTACCTCATTGGCAGAGGCCTGTCCCCCGTCGCAGCCTATCTCCATATCCCCGACATAATCAAAGTGGCTAAGGTTAGGCAGTTATATAAATATCCGTCAGACTGTGCTTCACCTTATCCGTCACTCTCTGAACGACGGCCTGTCTGCATCGAGCAATAAACGCATCTCTTCCGGTGCTTAGTATTCACATCAGCACTTCGCTATATGGTGCTCAAATAGATCCATTCCTGCTTTTTGGAACGGTGTCAGAGATGCCAGCCAGATTCAGATCCTTTGGCGAACTCTCTCATTATGCCACAGGCAGCTCATCTCTCAAACCAGCAGCTTAGCCACCACAACAATACACTAATAATGCATAAACACAAAGCATAATACACACAATAACAACACACCGTATTAAAACCGAACAAGCAGCCAACATCATCGTCTCTAACCTCAGCAGACGGCCTCAGAATAATTAGTCTTTCTCCAATGCAATTACCATGTTGCACGCAGTCAGCCAACAGAGAGAGAGGGGCCTTTCAAATTCTGTCTGATTGGGATTTTAATGAAATTAGTATTTTCCAGCATCAGAATAATTAGGCCTGACTGCTGTGCTACATACACATCCTGACTAATGTTTTTTTCTTTCTGTTCTCATTTCTCTCTCTCTGTCTTTCTATCTCTCGCCCCTTCTGTCTTTCTCTGTCTGTGCTTTTTCTCCCTCTCAGGAAAATAACGTGGATGCGATCCACCCTGGTTATGGCTTTTTATCCGAGCGTGCAGACTTCGCCCAAGCCTGTGCTGATGCCGGGGTAAGATTCATTGGCCCTTCCCCAGAGGTTGTGCACAAGATGGGGGATAAAGTGGAAGCCCGTGCCCTGGCCATAAAAGCAGGTACCAAATAAACTCTTTGCTCATGGGATTCCTTTGTGCATGGGGACGAACGGCACTGGGGCAACCCTAGCACCAGGGTACTTGCAACATTGTAATAGCAGTTTTTGACCAGTAGTCCTCAATAGATAGTTACGGCGCAGCTGTTGATGGATGCTGGACTTTTGGTTAAGGTCAGTGGTTCAATGAGGTTAGGCATTCCTTGGCTTAGCCCGAACGTCCATGCTGAGAGTGATAGTTGGAAACTGCTGTCGCATAAGGCTCTGCAGCTGGATGTGTCTGACCGACTGACAGTATTTCTGGAATGCACAATCAAGCAGATTCAACAGTAAAAAAAAAATCACTAAATTTGCCTCTCAGCAAATCAAATTAAATCAAACCAGACCATATAATGAGAAAATTTGTTCAGGGTAAGAGCCTTTATGACACTCTGTTACTGCGTTTATGCTTCAAGGTATAAATCACAGATCCGATTATTTGACAAACTTCCTGTTTGGCCCATCTGTTACTTTCTACTTCGCATTTACTTCAGACACAGCCAGCTGTGTTTACATGCATACCTGTCAAGGCTGTCAGTCAGCATGATGTAACCTTGTTTGGTTTTTCTAGCGGGCCTAGCAGTCCCCAAGTATTTAACCTGAATACCCCAATAAACATGTCATTATTTTACATGTCCGTGTTCTTGAAAAAAAAAAAATCAATAAAACCTCTAAAGAATGTAATGGATTATTCTATATAATACAGTCAATTAATTAATTAATTAATTTATTTATTTTATTTATTAATGCTTTATGACATAAATTTATTAAATTAGAGGAGATTAAGATGTCAAATTTTATAAAATGTACTAAACGTTTTACTTTATGGATATGTACCACCACGGATGTGGCCCAAGTAGTTTGCAAAAGAATAAATAGATCTGAATTAAATTCTGTTTATTTGTCACATTTGGTTTAGACCGTTTTATTGAATTTGAGTGAACCAGGTGTGTCGGGACACGACTGTTGTGCTCCCGTAAAACATAAATCCTTATGTGTCATTGAAGATTACTATATACATGTTTGTTCTCTATCAGCTGTTAAGAATGATTGAAATCGGTTTGTATGAAAGACATAAAACAACCGATCAAAAAAACAAAAACCAAAAGTGCTATGTGAGATGGATAAAGTCTAAAATGTGTATCATGTGTATATATATATATATATATATATATATATATATATATATATATATATATATATATATATATATATATATGTGTGTATATATAAATGCGAATGTGTGTGTGTGTGTGTGTGTGTGCGTGCGTGTGTGAAGGTGTTCCAGTTGTTCCTGGAACAAACGCACCCATCTCATCTCTTCAAGAAGCTCAGGAATTTGCCAAAACATACGACTTTCCCATCATCTTTAAAGCCGCATATGGAGGAGGAGGCCGTGGGATGAGGGTGGTCCGAGATTATGAGGTCTGTGCATCTTCTGGCCCACGAAGGCCTAAAAATAAATGACAAGAGAATCAAAAAACATCATGTGTCACTGTGATGATAGCAGGCCCGCTATCTAAATATAAAATATTCAGAGTGCCTCAACGCCACAGCATTTACACTTATTACTGCCTCTATAGCTGTCTCTAAAATTTAAACTCAAATAGAAGGATTTTAAAATCGAAAAAATTGCATAAATCACTTTTATACTCAAGGGCACCTTTTCGCTCAGTCACCCTTCCCCTGTATAAAACCCCCTCCTTCTCCCCTGTAGTGCCCTTTAAACACAACCGTGTGTTTGGAAGGCTAGTCCACTGAACCATGTCGATCACGACTGTTAATGGGCCTCATTTTCTGCAAGTGTTTACAACATATATTGTTTATTTTATGTCAGTGGATACTGCCTATTTTACGACTGCATTAAATTTTGTTACGGTACGATAGATGCTCATTGTCCTCCACTTGACATGTGGACATGCACATGTGATAATTACTGCTCCAGTGCAATACTATATCACATTGACATTGCTTGTTCTGCATAGTCCATTTGCTTTATTTATTGCCTTTATTTACTGTCACTAGTGAAAAGTGTTTAGTGTTTATTGCCTTTTTCTACAAGGCCCCAAGTAGATAAGTGGACAAGCTTGTAAAGAGTGTGTTAAATATTGCGTACCATGTTTTCTGAAGAGACGTTGTTTAATGTCACTTCACAGAAGAGAAATGAAACTATACCAAGCTCAAACTTTGTTCCGTAAAAAAAAATTGAAATCATTGACATGACATTTATTTTCTACTGTTTTATGTTAGCTTTCAGATTGTTGGACGCACTCGAAAGTACCCTTTAGATTATTTCAATTATTTCAAGGTTTTAATTATTATATTATATTGTATTAAAAATAAGCAGCTAAACAGTTTTCAAATTTGAGAATAATAAGAAATGTTTCAAATCATCATGTTTGAATGATTTTGTGTAAAGGCTACCGAAAATGAATCTTTTCTATCATAGGAATAAATTAAATGTTTAAATATATTTAATATTAGCGCTGTCAATTCATTCATTGTAATTAAATTAAGTTTTGGTATTTTGGGATCTCTTAACTAGTTGCTTATTAAAGTAGCATGCATATAACTAGAATATTAGCCATTTATTATTAGTAATTAGTAATAATGCCTTCTTCCTTAATCCTACACAATATCTAAACTTAAAAACTACCTTTTAACTATTAATAAGCAGCAAACATGAATTTATATATATGTGTGTGTGTCTGTGTTTGCTGTGTATATCTATTATGTGTATATATAAATACGCACACATGCATGCATATATATTTATGAAATATACTATGTTTATATTATATATAATTATATATGATATAAATTATGTACATATATATACGAATATTTTCAAAATATATACTGTATGTCTGTGCATTTATATATACATAATAAGAGAAAAACTTTTATTTTGAAAGCGATAATCATGATTAATCATTTGACAGCACACATATTAAAAGAGAAAGCTAGTGTATTTGGTCTTTGTATTAATGTAATATTGAATTTTGTGACTTATTTTTAGGAGTTAGAGGAGAATTATCAGCGAGCATATTCAGAGGCTCTGTCGGCATTTGGTAACGGTGCTCTATTTGTTGAGAAGTTCATAGAGAAACCACGACACATTGAAGTACAAATTCTCGGTGAGTATATTAATCCACGTATTTTGTGTTTGTGTTGACAAAAGAAACAGAATCATAAGAATTTGTCTGCTAGTCCCTAGAATGTGTGCACATATTTGTTTACTATGCTTACTATGATCTATTAGCTTCTCTCTGGTGTATTTGAGCCATTATAGCTGAGTATTTTGGCTCATTAGACGTGCTTTGCTCGTCTGGAACAGAGCTCATAGTCGATAACATACAGCTGGAATTGAATTGGGCTTGTTAACAGAGAATGGCTCTGTGTGTGTCCAGGGAACACCAACCACATGCTCTCTCTCTCTCCCTTTCTCTCACTCTCAGATAAACTGTGAATCTAATATCAAAGTCATGTAGATACATATCTGAGATACAAAAGAATTAGCTTTAATTCATAGGAAAGTATCAATGAAACGAGCATATTTCCAAGTTTCTATTATTTTCTATAACAGGATAAAAAGTTTTAGCGATAATACAAAAACTATTGCATATTTTATTTGATAGATTGTTAAATAATTTGGTACAGGGACCGGTTCTCTATTATTATTATTAATAGAATAAGCACAGTAGTACTAACTACTTGCTTATTAGCATGCCTGTTATTAACATATTGTTATTTATTAGTACGTATAGAGCACATATGCATGACCGTATTCTATATCCATAATCATACCCGATACCTGAACTTAACAACTACCTAAATTACAGTTAATTGTGTGTTTAATTATGGGTTTAAATTATGGGTTTAAGGAGACAAAAGTTGTACCTAGTGGTTTGTGAGTAGCGGGAATCTGGACCTTAAAATATTGTGTATATTTAACTAATATATTATGTAAAACTAACAGAACAAAAGTGAAATTGATGACACAGTGAAGCAATATGAGATGAACCCAATTAAAACAATATTCATGAGAAAATATATTGGTTATAGGAAATAAGAAATGCCTGGAAAGTTGCTTAAATCAAAGTAGAAAATTAATAAAAAAGCCTGCTAATGCTCAACTTATTTGTGATCAAATAAATGTGATGTTATTTTTGCGTCTATCCTAATCATTTTATTCAGCATATTGAGACGCATATGATAGGGAAGTATATGATGTGGAAGTAACCCGTCTAAAGCAGGCGAACTTAAGCATCTCTCCCCGCATTTCTCTCTGTCCTTTCTCTCAATATTTATTCTTCTCGCTTTCGCTCACAGGTGATAAATATGGAAACGTGATTCATCTGTATGAGAGGGATTGCTCTATCCAGAGAAGACATCAGAAAGTGGTAGAGATCGCTCCTGCTGCCCAGCTCGACCCTCACCTCAGAGACAGATTGACCTCAGACTCAGTCAACCTGGCCAAACAGGTACAGTACTGACACAAACACAATTGATTGACATGCATTAAACTTGCAACCAGAGCTCACGCATAGATTTTGCTTAGTTACATACTTAGCATGCCCTTCCTGAGGTTTCCTCTTAACAGTGTGAGTCAATCAACTCAAGGTTATAATACCTTCTCACACTTCATTATGCCCGGTCACACACTCACGCGCCTCAAGGCATGTGCACCCAGGCCTAGATTTCTCATCGCTCCTTTGCTGTATGTGTGTACTGAATGATTAACATATGTTAGATATCTGTGCTGCTCTGTCAAAAGATCTAGTCACAGGGGATTATGTTGATTTATTTATTGATGCATTTAGCAGAGGCAGATAAATGGAGATGGAACCGATCAGTGAGATATTAGTAGGAAACTCCCAGTGATGTCTATCATTATGGATATATGTGTTGCATAATTTCTCTCTTATGCTTTCTCTGTTTCTTTCATGCCGTCTTATCTCTTTTATATTTATAGATGATTAGTAACAAACTTGCAGTCTGCTAGCATCGTACTTCTTCTGATGGTTCTTCAGTCAGTAAGATTTATTGAAACCTCCACTTCCACCAGCTCCACCTGTCTAAAATTGCTGTGTGATATATATATATATATATATATATATATATATATATATATATATATATATATACATGCATGGGTGTATATTAATATATGTGGGTGTAATAAATGCACAATAAATGTACACAGTGTACATATTATGTAAAAAAATATTTCAGATGCAATTAATCCTTTGGCAATTTTTCAGTTATAATAAGCAACTAGTTAATAGTGAGCATTAGTATGCTACAATCTTATCACATATATGGAACACTAAGAATACTATGCATACTAAGTAGCAGTGTACTGTATTGCCACTAGGAATTTGATGACCTGGATGAAAATGATAAGAATGACAGGGCTAAGCGTGATACAGAGATATTGTGATATTTGGGCTAATGCAGTGGGACAATCGAGTTGAGTTTTTTGAAGTCAGAATGTTCCAGTGGAAAATCAGAAGCCTGACATTTCACTTTTGAGGAAGGGGAAAAGAATAAAGAGTAGAGGGAAACCCTCCTGGTGCATGCTGGGAAAGTGTTTCTATTTGTAGAGATTAATCTGTGTTGATCTGCCTGCTCTGTCAAAACTGAGTGCAGGCTTGAACACACACACACACACACACACACACACTTTTAGATATCTCCTCTGACCTTAGAGTTAGTGACAGAAGGATTACGGATTTGGAGAGATGGACTCGCCACCCAGTGATTACAAGGTGTGTGCGTGAGCACCGTTACCAATTCCCATCTGTTGATAAACCACATGCTGTCAGTTTTGATAAGTCACTTGCCCCTGTAGGAGTCAAATTTGTATGTATCATCTTTTGAAATGATATTAGTGATGCTGGCAGCAGCAGAGAAAAGGTGAAGAGAGGGAAAGAGAGACCGTCCAGGCAAGAGAGAGAGAGAGAGAGAGCGCGGGAGAGAGCAAGAGATGACTGATAAAGATGGAAAGACAGGATAAATCAATATTGGGCAGGTGCAGCAGACAGGATGGGTTTACTGTTCTATTTTTTGGCTTGATGAAACCTGGCAAGCTGTTGCATGTCCGCATTCCCTATTGTTTCCTTGTAGAAACACCTTGCAATATAAGTACATTTACAACAGGTGGCGGTATATCATTCCAACATATTCTAGGCTTGTACAAGTCCTTTGAATTATTAAGATGACAGAAAACTGTGCACCTTAAATGACCCTCTAATTACTTTTGTACTTGTATTCTCCATAGCAAAGTAGGAAGATCTCATTTATACACAGAGTTAGCAACGCAAGCTAATTAAATGAGTGCGCCCACTGAAAGCTTTCCACAATTAAGATTTCACTGTTTTCATTCATTATCTGTGCAAGGTTATAGGCCTGCCTTAGCCTCTGATTGTTTCGAATTATAGAGCCGACTTTTATCTCAGCTGTTGTCTGATTACAGTTTAAAGGCAACTTTGGATGAAGTGCTTTGTGTGGTACTGTATGCGTTCGGCACGTTCAATAGCCTTCCTGCCTCCTACATAGGTTGCAAAGGTGTTTCAGGGCTTTATTGCGTAGTCACATGACTGCTGATGTGAAAGCGTTTTGAATACTTTTTAATAGTAGCACTGCTGGATGGAAAAAAGAGAAACTGTGCACCGCTGGAGAGATGCTAGAAGCAGGGGTGAGACAAAAAGACAATACAATAGTAGCGTTTGCAGGTTTGTGGAGGTTGTGAGCATGTGTTGTTGCATGTGCTGTGGGCTTATTTGACAACTTATTGGAATATGCCTGATGAATATTTGTGAGCTGCATTTGGATGAGAAAACTGCATTTTATTAGGCAATACATTGAGCGAGGCACAGTGACAACTGACAGTGAGCCAGTATGGGTTAGTTAATGGCCAATTGCTAATGTAATGCAGTGTTATATAATGCAATTTGTAGCATAAAAATGTAGGTGAATATACTTATAATTCACCAATAAGCGGAGCGGTATTGACACTATAGGGTGGAATGACTACTGTATGCGTGTTAATTATTCAGTCTATCACTTATTGTAGCTCAAGAACAAGACTGACTGGATATATTGACTGCCTGTCGAGGGAGTATTTTGTAACATTTAGTATTAATTCAGAATAATATTACAAAAAGTCTCACAAGGTAAATTCTATGAGGTAACCGGTGCATTATGTATTGTTTTGATTTATTAAAACTATTTAAAAACTTTACACTCACATACAGATTCTGTCTAAGGTATTCATAATAAAAATAATCATAAAAACTGCTACATTATCACATATTTGGTTACTTTTCTGTGTTATTTTATTTATCTTTTTGGATGTTTGTTTGTAAAGATTTTTTTCCTTTTTTTATTTTGTTAGCCTGTGTTTCTCAGGGTATAAATAGCCTTCCTCTTTCTTTGTTCAGGGTCAAGTCTAGTTCTAACAGTGTCCATGTATTGGATACACTTGGTAGTGCATGGTAGACTGTTACCATTGAGTACTTTATTTCATACTTTTTCGTATTTTTCACGTTCTTCTGTTCTCATTTCTGCACTGTTGTATAAAGCTGTGTTTAGATTCTGAAAGCTATTCTGTTCTTATCCTCAAACCCTGTAAGGTACAGAGATATTCCAATTTTCTGTTAATAATTTAAATCTTTAAATGGTAAATTAAGATTTTGGGGTTAGCACTGCATGACTGTAAAACTCTTAAAAATATATTTTGAAGAATTTTATAGTATATTTTTCTTCTGATGTGAAATATATTTTAGACCACAGTTTTAGCTCTGAACATCAGAATATTCATAGACACAGCAACGAACAAATATATAATGCATACCAAAAACAGTTCATTTGCAATCTGCATAGCTTTTAGTGCACTGCATTCCTGCAGATTTAAAGTTTGTGTTGTTTTCTATCAGCTAAGAGCTCGTGCTCATCTTCTTAGTCACACTCTTCAAGTAATACTAATTTGCAAGGGTGGAGTTGAACTTTGAAAGCTTGCGTTTCTTGTTTCCTGGAATCATTCATATGCGTATCGATGGAAGTCAATGGAACGAAAAGTGTAGTGTGATTGCACATTTATTGTATTCTGAAAATCAGCTTGTGCCGGTTTTATACACATGTGCAGAAAAGGTTTACTGGTCCCACATTACTTTGATGATTTCAGGAATTCCTGTTACTGGAGGGAATAATCCACTAAGACCAGAATGAACTCATTACACTGGATTTAGGTAGCAGCCCAATTCTTTCAAAATCTCTATTGCTGGCAGTCTTTGCTAGTTTTTTTTTTACCCACAAAAGCCCAAAAATCCCACAACTAATGCACTTGCCTTGCCAGTAGAATTGATCTTTAGAGTTTTAGGTGGTAAAGCTCTCTAGCTCCATTACAGTCTCTGTTTTGGACTGAAACCCAACCAGCAGCTCTTTTTATTCTTCTGGCCTGCATGACATGAAATATAGGCCATTTATTATAATGTCATACTAGTTTAATAATAAATTATACCTGCCTTCTTGATCAGACTCCAGTGCTGAAAGAGCTTGTTCAGCATGAGTGTTTTGTTTTGTTTTTTTATCTTTTTTGTCTGTTAGAAAGAGCTTTAATTTACATCCGCTTTCTTATCCATTACTGTCAGTAACAGCTGATGGAGTCCAGGCTGGTCTGACCATACAGGAATAGCACGAGATGCTGCAGTCATCTTCAGTCCACGCTTTTCTCTAGGTTCTCCATCCCTATGTAATTATTAGCCCTCACCTGAGTAGCTTGAGAGATCTAGTGTCTTGACAAGCTGGTTGGCGTCCTGGGCTTCTTGCAAGCTAAAGATATGCCATTTTTGACATAACCGAGAATGGAAGTCTGACACCTTTTCTGTCACCTGGCAAAAGAAAAGACATGTATTAGGCCTAAATAATATCTCCCTTGTTATTCACCAGACAGAGACGTCAGTAGGGATTGACACTGGGCGTAACTTCTTTAAATAAAAAAAAAGAAGTTAAAATATTATTAGAGTTATCATTAAAATAACTTTCAATTCAATTTTTGCGCTGTTTAGAATAGTTTGTATCATGCATTGTTTTGATTAATTAAAAGCAAATTAACCTTTACGCTCACATACACAAGGTTTTCACAGCTGATAGTTATAAAATAATCATAAAAACTGCTACAGTATTTCTTTTTTTTTTTTTTGGTTACTCACGTTTTTTTGTTAGCCTGTGTTTCTCAGGGAATAAATAGCCTTTCTCTTCGTTTGTTCAGGGCCAAGTTCTTGTTCTAACAGTGTCCATGTACTTGGTAGTGCATGGTAGACTGTTACCTTCGAGTACTTTTTAAACCACAACAAGTCATTGCATAGGCATGAATGTTCCTTAAGGATAAAAAAAAAAGTAAAATGTTCTCATTCTATTAAAAATAGAATAATCCTGCAAGTGTTTTACTCTAGTTTCCGTGACATTGTTGCGAGATTGTTTTGTGTCTTTTTGTTTTTGTGACTGATTAGAGGTTTATCCTTCCGAGTGTGACTCTTTCTGTGATTTTTTTTTTGTGCCTTAATATGGTTTCTGTCCATGGTTCCGAATGCTTTCATTTGTAAATGCTGTATACATTTGTCTCGTGAGCTTGCGAGTAAGCAGCAGTGGATAATTAATTCTCGAGCGGACCACCTCAGTTCTGAGGGGACAGTTTATTTTGTTACGGAACCTTAACAAATTGCAGCAACAACAATTTAAAAAGAAGATGTGGACATAAATCTCGAAATCTCGTTCTTTTTATACCCTGTAACTAAATTAAATGGGGCTAGACTGAAAAGAGAGCGAGGACGCAGTAAAGAGAAATGGATCTTCTGGACAGGATGAAAGACGCAAATGAATAAAGAAGTAAACGCTGGTAGGGGTGGAAAGAGCAGCGAGGAGACAGTCAGTACTGTACTGTGAAGGACGTTCCCTCGGTTGCAAAATAAACACACATTTTTTGACATGAATGCATCGCGCGCACACACAGGCCTGAGGCCCCACAGTATACCATGTGGAGTTTGTGCTCTGCTGTTGATGGCCAGAGCTGTTGAATTGATTTATTACTTCTGGCTGCTGTTGTTGACATGGCTGAAATCTAAATGGCTACAGCCGGCTGGCAATGTAAGCACTTTAAAGGGCACCGTAAGTCATATACGCTCGCTCTCGCGCGCTTTTATTGTATTTTCAATAAAATCTCTTGTGGTCTGGGCTCAAAAGATTGAATTCTGAGATTAAGCGCACGGTATCAGAATCTCTTTGTGTTCTGAAGAAAAGGCCTATCGTCGCTTCCCTTTCCGTCCTTTACTGCATCCGTTCACGCAGATTCGCACCTCTCCTGCGTCCATCCGAATGCCCTGCGCTAAATAAAGTGCTAAGTGCACTTAACCTTTCATAAACAGCGGAAACCGAGGATAAACAACAGAATAGCCGGCAGCTTGCTATCGTCAGCAGTCTGACTCGCTCGGAGTCTGCGCTTGTTGGCTGATATCTCTCGCCCGTTTCGGTCTTTCTTTCGGGGTTTATTTGCAGCGGATGTGATTCAAACAGAAACGAGCGCATTTTAAAGCAAGTGGAGAGCACAGAAGTGTTGTTGACAGATGCAGTTAACACACCGCAGGCACATCCACATGTGGTATAGTGTGTAATTCAGACTTAGAATGTAGATTTGTAATTGCTTTTAGCTATTTGCATAGACTCGTTGCGTAACACCCACTTTAAAGCCCTGCTTATCTGTTGCGTATGTGTCTGATCTAGTGTCGGGTGATTGCAGATTGTGTAAATGTGATCAGAAACATGTCCTCCCTTTCTTTCTCTCTCGATATCACTTCTCACTCCCCTCGCCGATTTGAAATGCAAATAGTTATTGGACGACAATGAATTTTGTAGCTAAAAGCCATTAACTCTGAGGTGATTGACTATAGCAAGCTTAAATTCATGAATAAATCTTCAAGAAAGGATTATAGATAAAACTAGCTCATCAAATAAACACAGAAGCCCGAGATAACCCGATTCTATCATTCTCTCCTCACATCTCACCTCTCTACTCCCTACAGAGAAATACAAACCATTCTTCGGCATACTGCAGTCTCTCTCATTCTCTGCTTGCTCTTCCCTAAGGCTGTGTGGAGTGCTGCAAAGTGGGTGTTGCGCAAATGACTGCCAAATCTCTCTAAAACAGACGGGCCGCTGGTGCTATAAACGCCAGTCTTTTGTAGGGGCCCTGTCCTGGGGTTTTTAGAGTGAGCTCTTGACCCACAATCGTACAAACACATGTAGGATTGGCCGTTGAGGGAGACTCTTTCATTTCTTTTCCCTGTTAATCGATTTCTGTTAAACGAGGTGTCTGATTGACTTAACCGTACTTACTGTAAATATAAGCCCACTTGAGGACAGACTAATTACACACTCACGTATGCCACATAGGCCTGCACATCATAGATAACTAGAGCACTCTTCATGTAAAGTTTCCTAGATAGCAAGATCAAGAAAGTGCCGCTGTTTTTTTAAGCCCAAACGGTTTTAAATGAGCACCAAAATCAACCGAGCACCGAAAACCTCTAAAAGTGTTTAGTGCACTACTATTCAGTGTATTGCTAATCACAAATTACTGCTTTTTGTGAGCCAGTTATTTTTAGTGCACCAACACACAGCACGACCAGCGTAGCCTAATTTCCAAGAACATGATGTTTTTTTGTGAATAAAAATCCCTTATAAATCAGTCATCTAATTCACTTACTGAATGACAAGTTATTGCTTTTTCATGTTTATCTCAAATTGAACCAATTATTGTTAATGTGTTTTGCAGCGCTATAAGGCTTTTGAGACTCAAATCAGTGTAGTTACTGGCTGGTTGTATGACAGTCATGAGTTTTAGTTGTATAAAATTTTATTTCATTCAATTGAAATCTGATTCGTCGTATTTATTCCGATTTCAAAAAATTAATGATTGGAAACAGACTTGACGGCCAGAAGTATTCCGTTCTAAAGAAACAGTAGCGACAGATCGTTTCTTTTCTATTGTGATGTACAGTACATCCGCATATATTGGATTAAGTGTTAAGCAGGCTAAATGTTTGCTGGCGTCTCATATACTTTGCCTCAGAGAGAAGTCATTTTACCTATCCAGCCCCACTTGATGCACTTCTAGGAATACATTAACCCATATACAAACAGGCTTATTCACAGTTCAACGCATTTATAGCCTCATCTTCTGTGTGCATCCATACATTCTCATGCCTGAAAGTGTGTTCACACAAACACCCTTTAACAACAAATACATTTCTGTTCTCTAAGCTCTTAAGCTCTTGTTTGTGCCACCAGATGTGAGCTGCATTCACAATTGTTGTATAAGTTCTCAGAAACATGCATGCACAAACTTTTACATGTCTCTCTCTTTTTTCAAGCCGTTTTAATTGAGCTGTTCATGCAGGAGCTCATATTTAATGCATTTCACAGAGAGACTAAGAGAGACCGGCAGAAATGGTCTGCAGAATGTCCTGCTGGTGTTAACAAGCTTTAGGACTGCACTTATCTGCTGGCTCTTATTTTATATTCTGACTGAGAACATCAATCTTAATTCCACAAGACTGCCAGCAGGGGAATTTTTGAGGCATTTCATTGGTTTCATTTGGAGTGTGAGCGTATGGATGGGATGGTGTTGTGAATTTTGTTTGTTTGTTTTTCAGTCTAGCATGGATGCCTTGGATTATATTCACTGAAGCTTTGGGGTCTTACTGAGTATTATGGGACATTTGCCATGGTTTTTATTGTCTTGTCTATGGGCCAGTTTGGGGGATCCAGCACAACTTCAGCGTCAAGTTTATTTTATTTATTTATTTATTACAAAAGAAGAGAGAGAATGGACAGAGGATGGACATTGGATCTCAAAGTAGAAAAACTAATATAGAGAAAAGTCATATTTTTACTTGAATTGCAATCCATATCTAAATGTTGTCTGCGTATGTGCATTAAAAAGTCAAGAGCTAATGCGTTCATAAACGATTAAGATATCCGCCAGAAACTAGCTCCAGTGTCAGTAAAACAGAATGCATTTGAAGACAATGAACTGAAATGCTCAACCTCATTGAGCATAACACTGACTGGGTTATGATCCAGCCAGCTTGATTGGATCACAATGTTTGGATGCAAGTTGTAAACGTGAAGATGTAGGAAAAAAACACTGAAGAGCAAAGCAATGTCTTTTGCTGCAGTATGTCCATTCAAATTACAGTTCAAAGAGATAAAGGGAGAGAGAGGTTATTTTTCCTCAATTAAGGTGATAGAGTGGATGAAAGGTTAGAAATAAAGAATGAGGAAAAAATGATGAGCCAGATCAATGAGCAGATAGCAAGATTTAATGAGCAATCTTTTTCTGATTTATTTGTCATTGTCTGTGTTGCCATGACAACCATTCTCATGGCTCAAGACTACTGAAGAGCTGTGAAGTACAGTTGTGAAGTATTGAGCCCTTACTCACTCACACTCACTTATGTTTAGTCCCAAATGACATGCACTATGAACTATGAGCTATGCACAGATTCTGCTAGCCCCTCCCTTTCCTCTACTTAAGGAAAACTGTGACAGCTGAATGCATGAAGTGCCCAACATTTTTTCACTTTTTTTTTTTATATAACTGCATAATCATTTTCAGCTTGAACTCTGTAAACTCTTACCATTACACAACAAAATGGCATATAATATTGCATAAGTAGAAAAAGTCCACATGCTCACTTATTTGACTAACTAGCTCATTTACTTACAGAATCACTCACTCATTCAAACGCAATCACTTGACTTGCTCATTGATTATTTTACTGACACTTACTGATTCAGTCATTCACTTACTCCTTCACTTATACTGTATAGTGAGAAACAGGCGCTATGAACTATGCACAGATTACAACTTAAAGATGCATATCATAATTGATTTAAAGATCATTATTTTGTGTAATTGGTGTAACTGAATATGTTTACATGCTTTAATGTTAAAAAGTACATTCTTTTTCAAATACAGTACATTATTTCCTCTATGCTCCACCTCTCTTAAATACATTGTTTTCTAAAAAGATCCTCCTTCCGACAAGCACGGTCTGCTCTGATTGACCAGCTTACCCAGTGCATTGGGACTGGCCAAACACCGTAATCACGCATCGGAAATGCAACAGATACTTTAACTATTAACAAAACAATTTTTACGGTCACTCATTCGAAGGCGCCATATTGTCAGGGAAAAGTCAGAATAGAGAAAACAGCCTTTGCACAGCCAGCCTTGTACTCTCTTAGGTTCACAGAAGTGTTGTCCATAAAATGCGTTAGCTGGTTTGGATCAACCTTCTCCTTTATATAGAATAAATCCTTTCGTGGCAGACTTAAGCTTTGTAACTATTCAGATCTTATACATGCACAAACAGCTACATACCACCTTAGTATATAACCTAAATATTTGAAGTATGCTTGCTCTTTTTAGAATTTTTAGTGTGTCACTATTTACACAACAACATGGCATAGAATGTTGCACAAGTATGCAAACTAGTACAAATCCGATTGGTGACTCCTTAGTGACTGACTCACTTAATCGTTCACTCATTCACTAACTGATACTGATTCATTCATTGACCCACTCGCTCACAGTCACACCCATTTGCTCATTCACTCAACACTAACTTTTAAGACTCTGAATCATAATAAATGTTTTAATCTTTAATACACTTTTCTTCCTTCCCTCTTTGGTCCAGTGTGGGAAGATCCGAGGAGGGGTTGAACCCAGTGCTTTTCTCAGTATTGCGCTTCTGCTAAAAAGGCAAGCTGAATACTCACTGTAGTGCGTGGAAAGGCCTTGTTTGTTTTTGAGTGCTTCTCTAATGTATTCCAACCAGAAAATCTGCCATCTGCTTTATTGTCTGAAACACAGAGTTATAAAATCTATAAACAGTAAAGCAGATCCTCACAATAACAGGTTTTATTTGAACTTGTCTTGTCTATTATACTTTTCGTACACTCAGTTAAATAGTTTCATTAGTTCATAACATAAAGTGTTCTCTAGATGTCACTAAAGCAGTGAGTTAAATCTAAGCACGTCTGGAGCTCTGACATTCTGCTGGTAATGATTGAACAATGATGTGTGTTAATAACCATAGTGATTTTCTACTTCTCTTTGTATTCTCCTCATGTGTTCACATCTGTTAGTGTCTATCCTTCATCTTTGGTCCCAATCTCTATTTTTCTCATTGACTTATTCTGGGCCATATCTGTAAGTGAATGGTCACCATGGCAGCCACTTGAGAGCCGATTATAATCACACATGTCACCACAAACATGTCTGATCAAAAAGACACTGATTGCATCTCTCTCTCTCTCTCTCTCTCTCTCTCTCTCTCTTTCCCCACCCCCACTCTTCTCTTCACCATCTGTCCTTTCATCCTGCCCCTCCTTATGGAACTCGTTATAACCTGCCTGCTTGACACTGCATCATAAAAGGAAGTTGTAGAATAAAGTTTTTATCGAATTCAGTTGAAAAGTATTTCTCTGAAACCAGAAATTCAATGGCAAGGTGAAAGGATTTGCAAAGAGATAGGAGATGTATCGACACTTCTGCAGGTCAAGAATGTCGGTAGCATCTGCCTTAAGCTGGACGTTAGCATTCCTGTACATTTTGTGAAAAACTGCAAAGCCATCTTTTCTTTTTTGGGGGAGTAAAATTTTAGGACATTTTATGAAATGCAGTGCATTCATTTTGAGGCCTGCAAAGTTAAAACAAAGGGTGTTAAAAGTTTTGAAACATTCCACAATAAACAGGTGAATTGATAAAAGTGAGGACATAATGATAAAAACTGTTGTGAAAAGATTCAGAGAATCTTGAGAAATCTCAGTGAAAGGCAGAAAACGTGAATGTATGTAACATTCCAGCATTGCACGAGAACTTATCGTGCTGCTGTGTTAAATATAGCCACATCGGCTCAGAAGTACTTCAGAAAACCGTCCCTCTCTCCATCAAGGAATGCAGCTTGAATCTCTGTTACTCGAAAAGAAAGACATACATCAATTTCGTGGAAAAATGTTGGCAAGTTCTCTGGGCCAAGCTCATCTCAGGTGGTCTAAGGGACAGTGGTAATGTGTGCTGTGGTCAGATGAGTCAATGTTTCAGCTTGTTTTTTGGGAAAATCAAACACTGAGTTTTCTGTGCCAAAGACAAAAGAGTCTGCCCAGATGCACAAGCCAACATTTGTCATCGTATGGGGTATGATGCACCCAACGGCATTACATATGTTGAAGGTACCATTACATTACATATAAAATTACCATTCAGGCCGAGGCATGTATTACCATTGTACAGAGACATATGCTGCAAACAGAATGATGACTTTTCCTGGGAATTCCAAGGTTATTAGAGCGAGACAATGCAAGCTTTTTTCTGCACAAGCAACAACAATATGCTTTCATGGACATGCATTGAAAATGCATGGTATACAACATGAATAGCAGAATAAGAAAACAATGACCACCGATTGTTGAGTAGGTGAAGTTTTGTATCAAGCAAGGTTAAGGATGTCTTTTCTTGTCAGCTAAATAAGAGAATTATTACATTTTAGTTTTTAACTGCATTTTTCAAGATGTCTGTACTTTTTTGCAAATGTGGGGGCTGTATTGCATTAATCACTATGGAGCCATAGGAAAAGGATATCATGACATTGGTGATTGGCCAACGACTCCACAAGAATGGTATATATAATCATGTTCAGAGCATTTGATCGGTATGATTATAAAAGAAATGTAAAGCATGCATTATTCTGCTGTACTATTTATAAAGCAGCACATCTATTATGTATGTATTTGTAAATTTGTAGAGAGTATGAGGTGATCAGAAATCTAGGAAGAGGCAAGAAGGCATGGCATGAAAGATTGGAAAATGGAAATAGCAGCATTTTGGTTAAAGTGTTTGTGGTGCTTTACAGGTAAAAGTAGATGAGTAAATACATAATACATGGAACAGTTCATATGCGATATTGGCTGTTTAAGATGCAAAGGGTGGTTGCTAAGTTTGTTAGGCGATAATATACAAAACCGGTCATAGTCATGCTTTATCGTGAATAACATGCGACTGTGTCAGCCATTTTATAAATTAGTTATACTAACGTAATCTTACTTAAAATACTAAAACATTTACTGAAAAGGAAGATGAAGAAGTAGAACATTTAACAGACACCATATGTGTATGTTTTTCTATTAGAATAGCATTCCAAGAGGTACATATTATCTTAGATATGATTGTCTTTGAATGCTGTTATGTATAAAAGTGAGCCTTGGAGTCAAAACGACTGAGAGCCAATAATGTAAACCGCTACGCTTTTTCTAGCTATGCTGTTAAGGTTTTGTTGAGTTTGGATTGATTGTTTAACATGTATAATGCAAGAATGTACATATAGATACCGATATATATATTAATGCATAGAATAACAGACAGATATAATACGATTAATTGTATGAATATATGTGCACATCTACACATTTTTATATACAAGTCAGTTATAGCATATGTAAATGAACGTATTCATCATTTCACATGAAACCCTCTTGAAGTTCAGTTAGGATTTTGAATAAATCAATAGCTTATGAAAAATCACGACACATTAGTTCATGCCAGAAGACCAGCAGCATTGGGTAAATCTACACATTCTCATTAATTTTCCTTCGTGGACAGTAGTTACATGTGTATCCACATGAATCAGATCAATTCCTGCCTTCCGGTGGTATCAATTTGTACGTGCAGTCAGTCGCAGGTTCTGAAGCGACTTTCAGCTTGATAAATCACTTTGTGGGTGCAATTTAATCTATTTGCAATGACATCAGCACGTGCTCTGTTCATGCATGGGGAAACGGTTTTGCAGATTACAGATTACACATTCAGCACTCCTGAGAACTGACAAACAAATTCTAGCTTTATGCTCCCCCATGAACAAACCTGTGTGTTTTTTACATAAGAATGTATTAGTTCATTCATTTTTTTCTTCTTTATATTCATTCATTGATTTATTTGTTTGTTCAGTCACCCATATGTTTTTTTCATTGATTCATTCATTTTTTCCTCTCTCTCTCCTCTAGTGGTTTAGCTGACATCAGTTTGAACTCTGTTCTCGTGGTCATGTTATTCGGTTAAGATTAAAGGGCTTCAAATCCTCCTGGGCACGATTGGCATGGGTTGTGGATGGATGCAGGAAAGAGGGATGAATGGAAAAAGGGTGGGCACTGAGTAAAAGAGTGAATTAATTTTGTCAAATCAGTGTCGCAGCAGTTTAAAAAAAGTCTGTTTGTTTGTGTAAAGCGCCTAAGTGTGGATTTGTGTCCATGTATATGTGGTAAATATTGTAATATGTCAGAGTGAGTTTACTGAAGCTATGTTTAAATTATATTTGTGTGTGTGTGTATTTGTGTTTGTGTTGTTTGTGTGGGTGAGCGTCTGCTTTTGGCAAGCTCATTGCAATGTGGGATTAGTAGGCAACGCTGAATTGTGGGGAGAAATTGGATCAGATTACAGTGAATTTTGGCACCGGATTATCTTCAATCCCTTCAGTGTATCCAAGTAGCCTGAATGAGTGTTCATGAAAGAGAGTGTGAGAGAGAAGACACCAAAACAGAGAAGACAGCTGGAGACTTTAGAAGAAGTGGATTCTGTGTCTTTGTCTCCTCTTTCTGTTTTCGCCTCTTATGTTTAATACTGAGACTGTCTTCATCTCACCTAGGATATTCGTCTCTATATCTCATGCACATCTCCTGCTCCACGGGTTGTGTTTTTGGCTGGTGTCAAGACCAGCAGTCCTGCTGATTTCGTGGCTTTTACTACAGAAGCCTCTTTGCTTCCTTCCACTGGCACCACGCTGTTCAGCAGAATTAACCAATCGCCTGAGGGTTTTTTTTTTTTTTTATTCTACAAGCTTGAGAGATTTAAGAGAGAAAGTTTGGGCTTTTTAAACTAAATCTCTGCTCATCATGTTAGGTTCAAATTGTCATTCCTCTGGGAGCTCAAGCAGAAGCTTCCCTGGGGATACCGGCACATGTAAATAAAGTTCTCAAACTTACTCATCCTCTCATAATTTCCATACCAAAATATCTGACATTGTTACCACTATTTCTAGTTTCTAAAAGAAAGCATCTTTGATTGTTGCATGCTGTGGAACTTGTGTGTTGGGTTCTCGTGATAATGCCTTAACTTAGCAAACCGATTTTACTGGATGCCTTCCAGAGCACAGTGCGGCTTGAACTATATCAGAGAAAGGCAACTCTGATAACGGAGTGCCACCATCCTCCAGAATCTAGCTCTATCCCTAATCAGAAATCTAACGCAAGTTGCTTGAAATTAGTCAGGCAGGAGACTCAGCTAGATGTTCAGTTGTAAAAAGTTAAAGAGGTTTAATATGTCCATAAGCAACATGTGCAAAAATGTACTTCTTTTTTTGTTTTCCATAGGTGGGCTATGAGAATGCAGGCACAGTGGAGTTCCTGGTGGACAAACATGGAAAACATTACTTCATCGAGGTCAACTCCCCGCTCTACAGGTGGAACATACAGTTACCGAGGAAATCACTGAGTGAGTGACTGTTTGGTTCTCATTCTAATGGCATATTTATAGCTTGTTTTGGGCTGTTTTGCCAAATGTTAACTTAACTTTGCATATGTTAAGTTTTAAATGAATAGCAAATCAAAAACACATCATAGATTTATGATATGCGCCATCTATTTCTCTGAATCAGAATGTCTGGAGGATATTACATTTAGATTTGCTATTGTATTCTATTAGATGCTTCTTTTTGTTTAATCAAAGCGAATTCTAAGAAGGCCAAGCTTTATGTACACTGCAATTATTTCAACAGTCAAGCACTGAAGAGCACTTGTGTGCAAATATACAAATGCTGCAATAATTGCATTAATGTTGCAGCAGCACTCAGAGTTAAGACAATCTAATAGCTAATAGCTGAATTAAAATATTTTCTATCTGGTCCATTTGCTCTGTTTTTGGGGAGAAGTTTTCTTTGATTGATTGAAGGGGTTTGTCATACATTAAAGTGAGTAAAAAAAAATGGTAGGTAAAAAAATAAAGGTAAAAAAATGAAAAGGTTGAGATCCACTGCAAAACTGAATTCTAAAGCCAAACATTATTTACACCGCAATTACTGCACAGTCAACAATCAAGAGCACTTGTGTGCAAATATACAAATGCTGCAATAATTATGCTCACATGCTGAAGTTGCACTCAGATTTAGTTTGGTATGATTAAAAAAAAAAATCATTCATTTATTTATTAACAAGACGTTTCTATAGAAGTATATATATATATATATATATATATATATGTGTGTGTGTGTGTGTGTGTGTAAAAATATATATATATATATATATATATATATATATATATAAAATAAATATAGATATGTATTATCGCAGCTGTTGACCAAAGCATATTCAAGTTACATCTATATAATAAATATTTAAAGTGCACACACTGAGCTTTAATTATCACAACCGGAAAAGTTAAAGAATTACAACTCATAAGACAGTCTGTAAATGTAAATGATGTGTTGACTGTGTATGTTCTTGAAGCATGTTCTCCATTTTTTCCTCACAACGTAGGCTAGAATATTACCACCGCAAGTGAGGACATGAAGCATGCGTGTGAATTTGCATACATATGTAGGTGTATGTTTGCAGAATGTCAATGTACAGAGTTTAGGATGAATGCTTGTCTGCCACCCCACCTTGAGAAGTTGGTCAAGGGGAGAGAAGTGAGAACATGTGTCAGGAACAGCATGCGTATGAGAGAAAAAGAGCGTGAGAGAGAGGAAGAAAAAGGAAAGAGGCGTTATAAATAGCTCTCACCTCCTGATAACCTATGAGCTGCTCCAATGACATAGAGATGAGCCTGATCTCATCACACACGAACACACACACATACACACCCATGCTGACAAGCACTCAGACATTAACGCGCTGATGAGTCAAATGATTGATAGCGCCCTTTCTTATTCTTGTCTCCACACACATACACACACAAACGCATCTTTCTGTTTTCCAGCACAAGTTCTCACCACAGAAATGGAGTCTCATACATTATAGATATCAGAGTTGTCTGGTGTAGTTGACAGCTCTGCTTTGAATTGGCTCTCATTGCATGTGCTGCCATCTTAGATTTGGCGGGAAGGATTTACTGAAATATATAATGAGTATTAGTCTGTCATTTGTATGGGTATTATACTGCCTCCTTTACATGGGGAAATATAGATGGTCTGTAATGCAGTCATGTGTGTGTGTGTGTGTGTGTGTGATACGCTAATGTGATCAATTCGTTGTGGTTTCTGTTTGCGTTTAATGTCATACAGTGTGGCTGTGTGTTTTGATTTGATACAAACACTGATTCGATCATTTTTTCATGCTTACTTTAATAAAAGGTTGGAAATGTGCTCCCTAATAGGCAAATACCTTTTCTATATTCTTTGTTTAACACGATTATCATCAATACCAATGTATTAGATTCCTCCAGTTTGAATTTCTCCTGAAATCGATTCCTTTGCAAATCTCAGTACAGATTGAGACGTTGAGACCTCTTCTGAAACCCCAAAGTTAAACGTGAGAGATTATTGGAGTATTTTTCTCAGGAGCAAGATGATGAGAAACGGAGACTTACCGTAGTCTCCATTTTTCCGCATATTTAATCTCATTAATCTGTCTGGGGAAACTATTAAGATATCTCTGCTCACGCACTAAGCGCAATTAACACATTTTTCGCCTTAATTCTCACCACTGTAATGCCGATAATCAGTAATGAAAATAGTCCTATCCAGACACCAAGATTTGTTTAATGTTAACGAGCCAAAATTAAATTCAGTACATCAAATAGCGATTGAATATTTTACATTACATTTAAAAACGGATCACCAAAATACATAAAAACTATCATTATTTCCTTTCACATTACAGGACCGAATAGTCCAAATAGCCTAATGTGCAAAATAGTGACGGTCCTGTAACAGGCCTCATGCTGTATTATATTTCTATGATTTTGGAGTGAAGTATGGCTAGGGTTTTTGTGCTTATCCATGTGATGTATGTATGTTGTAATAGTGTTTGTTTTTGTGCAGGTGGATATATGTGTGTCTCAGGCAGCCCACCACATATTGAGTAAATGACTGCTCAACAAAGTCTCTAAATTGCTGCAGTAGATCTTTATTTTGGGTTGTGCTGTTTGAGACAGAAGAGACAAAGAAACAAGGATAAACTGCAAAAGAGGCTAAAAACTAAGAGAAATAAGGTTGTAGAAAGGCTAAAGTCAGAAGTGAGTGAGGGTTTTGGTGACCCAGGACCAGAAAACCTATTTCACCTTTCTCTTTCTGACACTAATACCCTTATCAATCTCTGTGATTTAGTTCACAACCTTTCCCTTCCCCTTTCCTCTTCGCTCAGTCTCGTTCATGTTTTTCTTCCATTTCTTTATTTCCTGTCCTTCTGTCCAGCCTCTTCTCTCTGTCATATCTCTTCTCATCCTCTCTGGCTTTTGTTTAGACTTCTCTTTTCATCCTTCATCTTGTCTGTTTTGTCCCCTGTTTTTATGTTTCAGTCACAGAATTGAGGTAAGAAGCTGTTTATATATGCATATTCTATGATTTGATTGGTTGGATGAGATGGTCATTCTCCCCCAAAGATTAATTTCTAAGATTACTTCATTTTTCCCCAGCTCATTACAGCATCATTTGCTGACGGTGAATTTATGTTCGTGAAGAGGGAAATGCTCCATTGAAATTTGGCATCATTCGGATGACGCTTTCTCTTCTGATTCTGACTGGCTGCACTATTGAGGCTCCTCCAGTCCATATTGATTCTTACTCTTTCACCTAAACTCTTGCTCTAGCATCATAAATCAAAGAGCAGAAATGACCTCGGAGGTCATCCTCCTCTGACACTCTTCTGTGCTGATCCCAGACCAGTTTTACCATTCTGCTGTGCAGTTTGAACAAATGAAGTTATTCTCTTAGATCAGGATATAAATGGAAGCCCTAGTGGGATTGTATTTCCTTTAAAAACTGTTGGAGGTCTGTAGAACAGTAGCTGCTGGCTTTATGTGCTTAGGGCATTGCAAAGAAGGATTTCATTAAATGTAATGGCTCCTGGTGGATTTAGCTCTGCGCTGGAGCTTTACCTCTGCTGTTTTTATTCGCATTTTTGTTCATCTTTTTTCTGAAAACGTGCTCTACAACGGAAGTGAGGTGTTGCTTTTAAGCTTATATGACTTAGTGTGGTGTGATCAGGTCTTTACTGCTCTGTGTGTGTGTTGTTATTTGCCATTTAGCAGACATTTGTCATCCGAGTACACTAATTGCAGAAACGGTTCCCTAGAGCAGTCAGGTTAACAGCTTTACTGAAGGACACAATGATGACAGAGCAGAATCTTAGAAGTCTCTGGGTGACCTTTACTTTACAACTCCACCTACAACCTTGTTCTGACCATTAGGCATATTCTTTTTCTGTTCCACTTTATTTCTTATATATTTTTTATTTCTTGTTCACATTTTTCTGGTAGTTGTGGACAGATGTATCCACCAATATTTTCTTTTTAAATAATACATTTGACCCTTGACCACAAAAACAGGCATTTTTCTTTCAAAAGCTGAATAAATAGGTATATAAATAGGTACAAAATATATTTGTTAGGATATGACAATATTTCATTGAGATCTATTTTAAGTAATTTTCAACATTTAGGGTTAGTCTGTGATTTTATTGCTGTCCGATTCCAGAATATCTGTATTTTTCTTTCAAAAAACTCGTGCAAAAGTCCCTGGCTGAATTACCTACTGTTTAAAAAAAGAAATAAATAAATGAAGAAATCCACTCCGCTGAAATTGCTGTAAAGTATTTACAACAACCAGTGAGTGAGAGCTGTTAAGAACAAAAAGAAGAGAGGAAAACACACAAACATTTAAAATACAAACATGTTTTATATAATGATTATATACACTAAATATAAACAAAGCAGCTTTATCGCTTTGAGAGAGAAAATTCAAGACAGTAAACCATTTAAACTACGCATGTGTATTTTCCTATTTTAAAATAGATTTAAATAACCAAATAATAAATAGGATATTGTTATTTTTTTTTATTATTTCATGTATATGCCATTTTATGTACAATCATGCAACTGACTATGTGAATAAATTGCAGTCAATGAGGAATAAATCGAATCGATAAATTGAGTCTGAGAATTCTTTCAGTAACCTCCGAATAGTGCTTTTCTTCAACAATTCTAAGTGAAAATAGAAAGAGAAGTGCTATAAAAGTTTTTTTTTTTTTTTTCATGTACTTTCACTATTCTGCAAATATATATGATTTGAACAAATCATGGTTAATGCCACAACAAATCCAGTTGTTGCATCCTCTGAAGAGTAAATTGTAGCCTGTGGAAAAAAAACACAAGCACTCTGTGCATGATGGTCTGGCCATGTTGGATGCAGTTCTGCTTACTCAGCGGACACACTTTAAATCCTTGATTTCAAGCTGTGCTGTGCTACAGTTCTGTCTTATTCTCTGAGTACTGTAGGTAAAGTACAGCGCTAGAAGCAAGATTCTTTTCTTTCTGATTTCTGTCTCACGCCAAATTGATTGCCGCTTTATTATGTCATTTTCAATTGACCATGTGTATATATTTTTTTTTTTGAACAGTGAAGTCAAATTGTTGGTTGTGTACACATCGGTTGGCAATTTTAGGTATAAGCTGTTTTCAACATTGTTGTCATAATGCTGTTCTTGGCTTTTCTTTTTAACATAGCTTTTAGCAGTTTTATAGAGTTTACTAGTGTTTTGAGTTTAGGTGGTCATTGAACGATTTTGCATTAAAGCAAAGACTAAATAATCCTCAGTCGAGTCCACACTGCTGTTGTGCTGGCTGTCTTAAGAGTATTGAAAACATGTACGGGCGATTGTGTAAAGCACTTTGCCAAGTGTAAAAAATTCTCTTTGCCTGTAGCTTTTTACAGAGCCTGCTTTCAATCATATTCCTCTAGCTCAGCACACCGCAGGCCGGGTGAAATCCAGCGTGGCTGCTTGAGAATGCCAACAGGCTGCGGACTCTGCGCTCAATCAGAGCGCCTCTCAATGCAGCTCAACGCTCAGGCCTATTCACTCTGACCTGAGGTGCAGGCATGAGGCCCATAGCAGAGCTCCATGCTGAGCCCCACCGTGCATCATCAAACAATGTGGATAACCTAAGCTGCGAGGAGCCGTGCCTGCTTGTATTTGATATGATTGGAATAATGAGCCTCAGGGTGGAGCTCCGTGCTGGGGCCTGCTCTGCGTGATAAGAGCTGGAAATGGGCTTTGTTGTAGTTTCATGCTGTACTCTGATAAAGATAGTGTAGTGCTGGTTTCTTTGCACGCTTTCTCTTCACTTTAACTGCTGTATCTTCAAGACCTGTCCAAATACACATTTACCTGTCTTTAAAGGCCTCATGGACTAGAAGCCGCTGCCAAATTTATTTTAGTATAGTGACATATTAAAACTAAATTTGAACAGGGTGGGCTATTTTTGAGCTGCTCTTCTAAATCTCTCACTCACAGCCAAGTAAAGATTGGAGGGGCTGTGGTTAAGAATAAGACTGACGTCATCAGAGAAGGCATGCCATTACAAAGCAGAAGCAAAGACATACATTTTTTTTTCAGTGGATTGAATTTCTACAGAGTCAACGCTGAAGTACACAATCATTCAAAATTTTAGATTTAGGTTTGCACGATTTTTATGTATTTTTATTATTTATAGGTTACCCTTTATTTAGAAAAAGAAGCATCAACATTTCAGTTTCAAATTAAATTAATTATCATTATTAAAAATAATATAACAATACAGTTCATCAAAACTTATTATGCATAATTTGTTGCTTTTTTTTTTAATTCACTGGATTTGCTGCATTGTTAATCACAATTTCTAAACCCTCCTAATATTGAAGGCATTGTGGTCAGGAGACGCCTGCCTAAAAGCCTTATCAATAATGGAAAACAAAGATACGCAGAGGAGTGTGGTCTGTGTGTTCTTGACTGAAAACTCTAAGAGAGAAATAAACATTTCATGCGCTTCTCACACACACGCACCTACATATTTCAGGTTGTTGGTTACTGAATGGGTCCTGGAAGGAGACTGATGAAAATTACATCAGAGGTGGCTTTCAAAAATGAATCATACTGTATGAGAAAACTCCAGTGTTTTTTTTTTTTTTTTATTATTATTAATTTTGAACATTTTATTCATGGCTCATCCGTCAAGGGAATGTTCCATCTTATCTGACCTTTACCATTCTCTGGTTCATATCCTTTGATTGCACTGAATGACAGGAGCAAATAAATAAACACCTTTATTAAAAAGTAAGACTGGAAGTCTGAACTTTGGTTTTGGTCATGCATATTCATGAGTGCAAATGAGCTGGAATCTTCTTCATTTGGGATCTATGCAATCTATGACCTTCATTCATTGTAAATAAGCAGCAATTATGAATATTCAAAAGTCAATAACCTGCCCCCAACATGTATACATGTGGCATTATTTATCTCCTCCTGAGACAGATTTTTCTCTCTCCCATTTCTCTGCATGTTTTTTTGCCTTCTGTTTTCACCTTTTTCTTTCATTTGAGGCATGATAGCAAAAATACTGTGCTAATGAAAGCATTGTTTATGAAAGCATTGTCCTATATTTTTGATGGACAGCTGTCGTTGCTTTATGACTGTTACAAAATAAACAGATTTAGATTTTTATAAACCTTTGCAAACATTTGTCTGTATGCTAAAGCTGAAGTGTGTAATTCCTGTGTCACTAGTTGAACCAACTGGAAAGCTTCCCTAACTCTAGAAACTGACACGTTGTACATGTTTGCAAGAACCACGGTGTTTATGCTTTTTAGACAGGCATAGGTACTAGCCCAAAACTCTTTGAGACCAAGTTATTCATTATAAGCATTTTTAGTGTCGCTGCGAAAAAATATGCATAAATTGAAGTAGCGTGATCAATTTCACAGATGTACTTATTTGATTAGTGATTTAGTAATAGTTCAGGATCTTAAATATTACTGTTATAACGTTACGTATTTGGTCTCATGTTAATCATCAAAATCCCAGATTTTCAGTGTTATTATAGACTTCTGATCCCACTTTAGTTATGCCCTTTACTACACCTGCATGTAGAGAAAATGCTTCAACATTGCTTCCCTTTAAATCTAAAGCAATCTTTAGTTGTGATTTTTCTTGTCCAAAAGTATTTAGCGCTTTTTCTTGATCTCATAACAGTCCTTTGCTATTGCTGTTTTCTCTCTCTCTCTGTCTCTGCTGGCCTCATTGTCTCTTCTTATGTTGTATTTATTACTTGAGATTTTTTCATTATTATCCTATTATCTCCTGAATGTGTTTTCTGACTCATGAGTGTGGGGTGGCAGATAAAGCGGTAAGCCAATAATTAATGCTTTCTGTGAACAGCAGGCTGAGGGTGAAACCCAGATGAAATACAAGAACTAGAAAATAGAGGTAAAAGTGTTTATAGCAAACGCGGATTGTCCCCTCAGTACGGAATGTGCTTTTGTATCCGCATGCTGTGTTGTGTACACCTTTTGACCAGATATGCAGAAGATGCAGAGGTGTGTATCTGTGTTTGTTTGTGGGAAGGATGTGGCTTCGATCACTCAAGGTCAGCCGGTGTTAAAGGCTCATTAACACATTCCTGCTGATCTTTGAGCAGTATTGAGGACACGTGTCCTCTCTGACCTATTTGATTTTGAATATGCTTGACCCTGACCTGTGGTAAGTCACATCTATACTGGGAAGTAGGCAATATTTGCTTATAGCAGGGGTCTTCAACCTCTGAGTGCTTCATTTAATCCTGACTTAAAATAACACTCTATAGAGCACTAATTGTGATATAATCGCAATAGCAATTAACAGCCAAAGATAGCAATAAACAATAGAATTGTGATTTACTCGGATACAAAATAATATTTTTGTTTGCATTATACAGGAGTTGAAATGAAACCGAAACGCCTGGTTTTAGACCACAATAATTCATTAGTATGGTGTAGGGCCTTTTACGGCCAATACAGCATTAATTCCTCTTGGAAATCCTGCACAGTGGCCAGAGGGGTTTTGAGCCATTCTTCTTGCAGAATAGTGACCAGGTCACACGCGTGATGCTGGTGGAGGAAAACGCTTCTGACTCGGCCTCTAAAACACCCCAAAGTGTCTCAATAATATTTAGATGTGGTGACTGTGCAGGCCATGGGAGATGTTCAGCTTCACTTTCATGTTCATCAAACCGCTCTGTCACCAGTCTTGCTGTGTGTATCGGTGCATTATCATCCTCATACACAGCACCGCCTACAGGATGCGTACATGTTTGAACCATTGGGTGCACATGGTCCTCCAGAATGGTTCGGTAATCCTTGGCAGTGACGTGCTCATCTACCACAAGTATTGTGACTAAGGAATGCCATAATACAGCCCAAACCATCACTGATCCACCCTCATGCTTCACTCTGGGCATGCAACAGTCTGGGTGGTACACTTTTTCTCCACACTGTAACGGATGTGGGGAAAGACAGTGAAGATGGACTCATCAGAGAACACAATACATGTTTCGCATTATCCACAGCCCAAGATTTTTGTGGCTAGCACCATTGAAACCGACGCTTGGCATTGTCACGAAGGTTTAGCTATAGCAGCCCAGCTATGTTTACTGACCCTGTGGAGCTCCCAAAGGACAGTTTTGGTAAAAACAGGAGAGTTGAGGTGCATGTTTAATTCTCCAGTGAGTGGGGAAGCTGTGGTTTTGTTTTTTGATACAATCCAGGTTGAACCCTGACATCCCTTCAGACAGCTTCCTCTTTGCGTTCACAGTTACTCCTGCTGGATGTGGTTCGTCCTCCTTTGTGGTATGCTGACATCACCCCTGGATACTGTGGCTCTTGATACATCAACAATTTGTCCTCTTTTAAACTCTGATATGTCACCCATAATGTTGCATGTGCATTGCGATGTTTTAAAACAAAACTGTGCTATTACTCAGCTAATTAAACCTTCACACTCTGCTCTTACTGGTGGAATCAATGAAGGTTGGCCACCAGGCTGCTCAAAGTTAGCCATGACACTTCTCCAACACTCAAATATGTATATATATAGAAAGAAAGAGTAGAGATATATATATATATATATATATATATATATATATATATAATGTTTATATATATATATATATATATATATATATATATATATATATATGTTTGTATATGTATATATAATATATGTATGTATGTAAACAAATTCATTTTTTTATTTTTGAATGCATTCAGCTGTACTTTTTATGTCTCTTCCACCTCTTTGTCTCTGCTCCTTTTGCCATGTAAGACATTAGATATTCTACACCTCACATCGCCTCAACTTCTCGCCAGTGTCTCGGCACAATAGCAGTGGCAGACATTAATTATGAGTTCGCGGTTTGAAAATAAAGTGATGCCTACAGGCAACAAGGCATGTGTGTTTTGTATGCAGATCACAGGTGAGAGCATGTGCGAATATTTAAATTACAGACATTTATGTAGCTGCTGACACCAGTAGTGATCGCTTGTGTCTTTGTTCTTGTGTGGGAATCACTGGATTCAGAATCGGGACATTCACCTCATTGTAATTTTGAATTTATTGTTCTAGACCTGCTTTTTCAAAAATTGCTCTCTGTGCATCTGTGGATAATTATGCAGAGATATGTAAATGAATTCACATAATAAAGTTCCATTCCACTGTGGTTTAATCTTACTGGTGCATTAAACTAACAAACAAGGATTTCAAGCAAAATATAGATAAGATAATAGTAGATAAAATACTTCACAAAGCATAGGCAATTCATATCAGTTGTGATGTACAGTGGTACATGCCCTGTTTGTTACAAATTTAATTTTTAATAATTACATTGTCACAGAGGCAGTATTATTATTACTATTATTACTACTATTAGTAGAAATGAAATTATTATTACCATACTATTATCATACAATTTTAAATACAGTTTCTCATGTCTGAGAGATAAATATTTATGACTGAAAATTCTCCTGCCATTGGCAAAATGTTAATTTTGACCTGTGTGAGAGAAAGAAAGGCAGACTACAAAAAGGCTTTTAAATGAAAGTTGTGTTTATTCAAGCTTTCCAAGTATTGCTAAAAGCATTATAACATAAAATTCAGCTAAATGTTCTAACTGGGCGCTTTGTTCATGAGCACCTCTTGCTTGTCCTCTCATAGTTATTTATCTGATTTTGTTTCATTAAAAGAAAGCAAAACAAGGATCACTACTGAAGTGGAATGCCCACGTGCCATCGAAATTAAAAGTATTCTGGAATCAAACTCACTTTGAGTTTCACATGCACATGCACAGGCCACAAAACCTTATAGAAGGCAGATTTATCAAAATAAAATGACACCTACGCTGATACTATATTTAGTTTGCATGCAGTATTTATATTGCATTTAGCATCTGTTTCATTTATAAATTAATTAATCAGGTAGCAAGTAGTGCAAACATACGTGCAAAAATTGTGCTAAATGTAATTTGCATCAATGTACTGTAACTAGTTCTGACCATATCTAAAGTGCTGTAATACGGCATGCTTGAGATTAATATCACTGAATGAATTGCTTGTCATGTCACTTGTCAACAGTGTTCACAAACCATATATAAATAGTTTTATTTGCAATATTACTGTATCTGTGATAAGTATAAAGTTAACCCTTAAAAGATCCCATTTTAATGACACTATTTGCTCTGAGTAAACAGTCATTATATATAGCATATAGCTTAAATATCAATCATTTTAATATGGATTGCATATGATTAGTGTAAAAGTTTTTTTAACTGGAATGCATGCATTGGCAAAAAATATTTAGTGAATTCACTCCGCTTTCTCTGAACAAATGCAAAAAAAAACAGCCATTTTCTGGTCAATGTTTAAGTAGATGTTTCCAAAATTGCATTTCCTTTCATCCAAAGATGTTCTCAAATTCTTTTGTGGGTATAATCAGTATATTTTCATCCCATCCTCATCCTACATTTTGGTAGAAGGCATGGATAATGAGTAGGAAACAGCTATAAACAGAAACAGGCTGAAAAATAAATACATTTCATTATAGTTTAATGTGCTGGGGCCTGGGGCTGTACTTCAACTCCAGAAGATTATTAGCTGGGTACTCCACAAGATCAGGCTTAAATGGTGTTCTGCTTCACAACGGCTTGGCTCTCGTCCTGCTTAAATGTACAGTTGGTTGCTTAAATTCATGCGTTGAAATGTTGATAAGATATTCTGCTTTGTCTGAAGATATGGAACATAGATATGCATGCAAAAGAAGTTTTGGGTTGCAAGAATGTATGAGCTCGGGTCTTTATAGAAAGTTATGAGATTCATCCTGATTCTGTACGCATCTATCTCGCTGCATTTGGTGTGTTTGACAATGTTTGTATGGGTGATATTCTACTAGTTTCACACTTTGACTATTCTAGCTTTTCATGTGCTTTTTGATCCATGCCCCCAAAAACATAAGCACACACACACACAGACCTCTGAATCTATATAAGTTGTTTTTATACTAATATAGTAAAAACTAATCTTTATATAACTGATTGTGGTTTGGATACTTAGATTTGAAGCAAGACATCATTTGTCCATTTTATAAGCTTTTCAAATAGTTAGGACCACTTGAAATGTCAGTTCTGCCTTGCTTCTCTTCACACGCTTTTTAAATATTTTAGTTCAAGTACTGTAAAGCTAAACCTACACATACTCTCTCTCTGTCTCTCGTTGTCTTTACACACAACACTTGTTTTTCTTCTACCACATCCTCTGACAGTAAATATACTTTTAATACTGTACTTACTTTCACCTTCAATAGTGAGCCATGTTCACTCTGTGTGTGTGTGTGTGTGTGTGTGAGAGTACTTATATCTACCCCTTTGATTTTGTTTCCATTAATCAGGCCATTTTCAGACCACTAGTTTTGTTTTACTAGACTATTAACAAACATTAATTTCTCAGTTGACTACCCTGAGGCTGCATTCATGTGCAAGCAAAGGATCTTGCAGATTAGCCTAAAATAAACGGTCATTTTAGTAGCACATCAAAAGAAATATAAAATAGACTAACACGAACATGCAGAATTTCAAATGAATAGATTTCTAAATCTAACTATTAAAAGTCTGAGATTAATTGCATTTTGTTCCTAGAGATACCTACTAGCTATATGCGCATGCGCACACACACACACACACACACATATATATGTAGATTGTGTGTGTGTGTACATACATACTATACATACATATATATCAATCTGTATATATACATTTTTTTCTGGACTGGATAGATAGATAGATATATTGATAGATAGATAGAATAGATAGATAGATAGATAGATGATAGATGAATAGATATATATAGATAGATAGATAGATGCTACCGTTGACAAGTAGAAGATCTTCTATACAGGTGTTCTGTTAAATGTTTGACAGTTATTATGATTTTAAGCTTATTTTACATTTTCACAAATCATTAGCGTACATCCTGTCTTCAAAGAGAAATGTCAAAGAAGCTTCCTTAACCACCATATGCACTTTATATCCAACTAAAGAGCATAAAATACATTTGGAGTCACCCCTCTCCTCAGAAATAAAATTGGAAGTGGTTTATCAACTTTGTTACAAACTTAGCTATAAAATTAGCATAGTTCCTGTCAAATAAAATACCAGATCGCTATAGTCTGGAAGTGATTTGCTAAGATATTTCTGAGGTAGCTTTGAGAGCAATAGCTATTTGTGCTTAATGCTTTTTGTATAGCCGCTTTAATTCATTTAATCTAATTCAACATGACTTTTTCTGCTTTCTGAGTCTTTAACTAGATGAATTAATGGAAGGATTGATTTGGATTAATAGAAATCGTCTCATTAATAATCAATACGTCACAACACAATGATTAAAATGAATTAAAGCAGAACAGTTTATATTATGAGTGCTAAATTGACAAACTTCTTTCATGGATCAAATATCAAACAAAGCAGATCAAAGAACTAATTATGCAGCTGTGATTGTCAGATAAAGTCAAATTGCTGTTTCCAAGTTGTAATGAATTTATACCACTTCAGGTTTATTATCATCAGCTAGTGCAGATAACGCTCTCTCTCTCTATCCTCCTTCATGCATTGTGGACTTGATCCTTGCAGCTACATGCAGGCAAGAGGGCTGTAGCTCTCCTGAGCTGGGTCTCGCAGCAGGACAAGATCTGTGATCAATGGCTGTGCCATTCAGTGCCGAGTCACTACAGAAGACCTCATCCTGGCTTTCAACCAGACACAGGCCGTATAGAGGTACGCCTTTGCTAAATGACACGCCAGTTATGCAAATTGATGGAAAGGTGAAACAACAAGACACTAGAAACTAATCTCTGATATAAATCTCTTCAGGAACATTTCTATCCATTCATTTTACTTGTTTTTATAACCGCTTATGTTTTCGGAGCTGCTTTATAACAGTTGTTGTCTGAAACCGGAAGTGAAATGTAAAGCTACAATCCTGTGGTTTTAGGATCAGCTCCATTACAGGAGCTGCACTCTGTTTGTTTGGATTTCTCTCTGCACTTAAAAACACACAAAACTCCCTGCATTTTCAAAGAGGCGTTATTTTGATGAGTCATCGAACAGTGAGCATTTGATCGAAAACGATTTTCAGGGACTGCTCTTATTGAGTTATTGAGCTGAAAGAGAAACTAGACTCCATATTCTGTTCCAGTGGCAACGCTTTAATGCAATTTCTGAGTAAACCTACACTCAGAGCAGAGCTCTACACTAGCCTCATTTTACATGAGGAAATCTGTGGATGGACTAAAAACCTCAGCACGCTGGAACACGTGCATAAGTAGTAGGCCTTAATTACTTAAGCCTTGATTTTAGGATTTTGTGCTTCGCTAAATGCTGTTACAGACTAAATAATTGTAATTGACATTTGAAAAAAACACATATTTAGAGCGTTAGTGACAGTGTTGTCATCATGCGCAGGTCATGATGATCAAATCTTTTTTTTCTTACGGAGTTTCTAAAGCCAACCAAACTGTGTTTGTTTATCTTATTGTCAGAACAAACTGAATTTAAATTATTTATTTTTTAAATAAAGCAGTGCAAAGTGCAAAGTGATTTAAAATGTGATATCTAAAAGATTCCCAACCCATGACAAAAGTTTCAGTGTTATAAAACCGCTGGCTATAAAATGTTCGTGGACAAAAACATTAGGTGGTATAGCCACCTGGTCATATGTCAGCTCTGAATTGGATACTATTTGACATATCAAAACAGCATTAGTAAAAGTTTAGGAAGTTAGATCCCAGAGTGCCTGTGGAACACAGAAACACTCTGTTTCGCTTCTTTCTGACTCCATGTGTTTCATTACTCTTACATCTTTTCTGTCTGCAATCTTCACTTTATCTTTTGTTCTGCCTCCTTTAGCCTGGTGTAATAACAGATACCTGAGTCTCACGGGGCTGGGGCTTAGCCTGGCCTGTTTCAACTTTAAAAACTGTGATATATTTTTTTTTACTTTTTCCTTCCAGTTCCAATAGCTAAAAAATGTATGATATAAAATGTCTACATTATTATGTCTAAAATCCAAGTTTGCTTTGTTGTTCTAGGACTGCATAATTTGGCAAAAATGTAAAGTAATTAATAATTTTAGTAATTAATATGGCTATCGTAATCATTTCCATTACAGTAATATTATGGAATATCTCTTAATTTTATATATCAGTTTTACAGTTTTAAATGTTTATGAGTGATTCTTATCAAAAATTTTGTAAGGTGGCTGCAAACATTTTGCGTTATCAAATGCACATAACAGCGACTTAAACTCAATGAAGGTAGAAAGCATCGTGTGAACAGCACTTAGACTTAGAAAGTACACTGTAGTACTTTGATCTGAAATACACCACATATATTTATTTAATTACTGTAAACTGCAGCTTTTGCAGTTTGATAAATCGTGTTTCTTTGTATCGGTGATTTTGGTTTTATTTTTGATTAGTTGTGCATCCCTATGTTCCTCAATAATAAAATGTGAAATGTCTACATCTAACCAGCATTAAACGTAAGTAATTTTTTACTAAACAGTGTTGATGTTTGGAAGCACCTAAACAAACACGCCTATTAAATGAACAAGCCTCGCCTTATTTTGAAATCTGGCCCCAACGTGCAGTATGTAAATCATGGCAACGATGATCACAGAAATAAGTGAAGATAACACACAAACATGTGCCAAACAAAACACAGATGAGTTGTGTGAAACTAAGCAAAATCAAAGTTACCTGGATGAAAAAACGATTCTCTGTTTTGCATTATTTATGTCCTTATAGTTACACTGGTTCTACTTCTTACTGATCACAAACCTTCTTTTAATGTTTTGTTCATTATAGTGGTTAAAAAGTGTTTTTAAAAATGCTTAGTACACACATTTAATTGATGTTAGATGTGTGAAATGCATCCGTTTTACTTTAATTTTAAAATGAATTAAGTGATTAACAATACATGTAATAGTTGTATGGCCTCTATGTTAAATGATAACAGGAAGTTCATTCTTCTCCAGCAAGGTTGAAACTATATGTAGAGATGAATGCATGATGACAGCATTTTTGTATTAATGTGTCCTATGTCTCTAACTTCACAACTATTCATCCTTCTCTAGCACAGCCTCTTGTTTACTTAATTTTTTCAGCAGGTAGGAACAGCAGATATGATCAAAGAGTGAGGGGGCTCATGCAAACATAGATGTAGTTCAGCCGTGAAATGTGTGCTCTAAAAATACACTGTTAAAAAAATGCATGGCCAAACATAATAAATCCTGGGTTGATGAATGAAGTCATGGCTTGAGTGTGCTCCAGAGAGGTGGAAGAGATGCACAGAGGAGAAGAGAGAGAGAAAGCTCTATGAAGAGAAGGGCTTAAACGTCTGGCCCAGCAAAGACTACAGCATTTATGTTGAGTTAGCTTAGAGAAGCAGAGAGATAAAGAGGTAAGAAAATGAAAGAATGACTACTGAGCTCAGAAATGTACACAGTCCTTCTGAGAAACAGTAGGATAAAAGAAAGAGATGTGGGATGGTTGGAATTAAAATGCTGTTGATGGTTGATTTCTCTTTGCTTGGCTTTTTGGAGACAGTTCACTCGCGCAAGTTATTTTCTTAGGAGTTTACTTACTAATTAACTTGCCTCAGCCAAATTTACTAACGACATCACTGAAAACTTGTCTCATTCGAAGTTCATCTAGTGTGGTCTTCTGGCAGTCGCACTTAATTGACGCTGCTTTAATCGTGAGGTATGATTCAGTTCACTGTTTCATTAATCATTTCCGAGTTGATTGGCTCTCATTAGCTAAATTACAGTCATCATATTTAATTGTATTGTCATTTGACTGATTCTGGCTCAGTTCCACATGTACGATGCAGTTACCCAATATTTACGTGTGCTTAAAGCTCAGTTTATAGAAAACTGCTCAAATTTGTTCAAAGAGAATACTGTGTTCATTGTAATGGTAACTGTGTATGCCTAGGTAAAAGGGTGAGGTATTTATAAAGATAAAACTTTTAATTCTGCCAAAAACAACTCTATGGTCCTCAAATTCCTTTTTTAAGCATACAAGAATAAAATTATTTATGCACTAACTTATGTGTTTTGCCCCAGCTCACGGTTCTAGTGGTAGCAGACATAACAATTTAAGTTGCGGAGCTTTTAGCTTTATTAAGGATTTATCATTCAGTCTAATTAGCTAAACCAAAAACAAACAAAACAAATATATTAATTCAGCAAGTTTCTATCAGCGGGAGTAATATTTCTTCAAATAAAAGAAACTTTCAAGGAGGGTATATTGTCAGCATTGTGTTTTCAAACACATTAGCATACAAGTTGAGTACAGCCAGTCGGATCAAAAGTTATTTTTGGTAGATCATCGATTTTACTCTAATAAATACTTTTACATTTTGGTAATCTGAATACTTTTCAAAGAATCTCACCCTGCCTCTCCCTTCTTCCTCCTTCTTCTTTCATTTGTTTGTTTATTTGCGAATCTTTTCCTCCTACTTCCTCTTTTGTTTTGTGCCAAAATGAAATAATAAACATATAACGCTCACAAGAGAAGTATTCAAAGATGACTGAATAGAGTGCTGAAAGAGAAAGAGAGAGATAGCATATGTGATTGGAGTGAATAGGAGTTATCGTCTTCAGGTACAATATATATGGAAGAGAGAGAAAGAGAGTAGAAGGAAGGGATGTATATAAATCCATGGATGTGCAGTGTGCAGATAAAGGCAGACAGTGATATATTAGGGGAATGTTGATGGAAAGATCAATGGCTTCAAAGCATGGGTGGACTCCATCTACACAGTCAGGGTTTCCAGCGTAGTTGATAACTGTGGAAGGAGTCTCTCCAGCAGCATACAATCCAAACTTTTATTTTATAACTGAACTGTTTTAGGAAACATGAATGGGTAATTCTTTGGTTTCTTTTCTGTTGCAGCGTGAACAGACTCATGTGAATCGTGCCCCTGCATGCATAAGACTCTCTGCACGCACGCGCACGCACACACACACACACACACACACACACACACACATCCGCTTCCTCCATGCAATCAGAATAGATTGAATTCACTCTCAATCACATATCTTTCTGTCTTCTCCTCACTATACTCTCCTCTCCCTCCTCACGCCATCAGCCTTTTCCCAGAAGTGATGGAACGCCATCCTTTACAGGAGCAGCATGTAATGCAAAATACATCAGTTTACATAGACACACACTCTGTCAAAGTTATATTGAAACAACACCAGCTTATTAATGGCATTCTGAGCATAGACTCTAGCTTTATAACTGTGGCAGCTTAGGTTTTATTGAGGTATATGCAATGATCTTGGGAAGCTTGATATCATTAAAAAAAGGGAATTTTCTCTATTTAAATCCTTTGAAATGAAATAATTGCTGTATTGTTTAATATGATGATGCATTTCTGAAGATTTAAATAAAGATAAATAAAGCATCAGAAAGATAAATAAAGATTTTGCACCGTTTGTAGGTCACTAATCATGATAAGTAAACTTTAAAACCAGGCCAGGTGTACTAGAACTCACAGATCAAGGTGGAAGTTAATATTTGAATAATGCTTCGAAATATACTAATTGCTTTGAATACTTCTTTTAGAATAATTAACTAAGTACATTAATATTAATTCTCAATATATTTCTATCTCTAATTACTAATCAAACTTCTTATTGTAAATATTATACTTATTTGTTCTACAAAAACACTATTAAAAAATAATTATTACGACTTTTGTTAGCATAAGGTTTACTTAAGTAAAAAGCGGTGGAGTGAATGGATTCTAAAACTAAACACCTCTGATTGGCCATTGCACTTTGTGAAATGAACAAACATTGATCAATCTTTGATGTGTAAACACTACTGTAAATTTTTAAATTATTTGACGCTTTCCAAACAGAAGGGCAGTGATTGAGTGCCAACTCTATTTTGGTAATATGATATTATCGTCAAAGGAAGAAGGTTAGATCTCTAGATCATAGGGTTATGGTATGGTCATCTACTAAGCAAAAGATCATCTGGCTTTGCACAAATTTCGCGTTTTGTTATATTCGATATCATACTGTACTGTACCAGCCGTACATTCATTGCAGTATACTGTATGCACGTGACGTGTATTCGCTCATAATTCAGCACACCAATTATTATGTGAGCTGAATCCCCAGCATAGAATAATATATATTAATAGATATGCTACTATGCATTTGCTCAGAAGGTTTTGGTTTGTGCTTTAACCCTTACAGGAAATAAAAAGGTATAGAAAATAAATGCGTGTTTCATAAAATATTAGAGTCATAACAAAGAAAAACATTTCAATATTTTCTTCAAAATAACATTTTATTAAAATTTTTACAGCTTGCAAATCTCCTATCCAAATAAATGCAGCAGATTCCATTGAAGAAAGCAAAGTGAAAATACAAAGATGCCTTGGCATTAGCATTCATGCAGCAGTTATACATCAAAGACTCTTCCAAGATAGAGGGTGAAAAATATAGGTGAGAGCATGTTTGATCATGTGATAAAACATTTAGATTCAATGAGAGGCTTCTGAGAAGACATTGTTGGTAATGACAGCATTGCACTATTCTCCTCATCAATGCAGTTTTAGCCTTGATTTATAGTCTTGATTAAGTCACAGTTCTATGGGATCAAATATCATTATTACATTACTCAGCTCCATCATGTGGTCCAGAAGTGGTTGGCTGAATCTGGCATACATAGCAAGCACATGCACGTAGACAGGGGCCAGCTGAGGTCAGGTCGGGATGGAAATTCATTACCACGGTGGTTGGTCAAAGAGGACAGTGAACTACCAAGACCACACAGAAATGAATAATGCACACAAACACACACATCTCCTAATGCAGTTCTTTCATCAATGCTGAAAGCTCAGTACAGATCTGCAGAAAGTGGTCCCAAAAAGTTTCTGGACACAACTGCTCATCCACATTTTTAAAACTTTGCCTTTTTTCTGAACTTCACACACACGAATCCAAGTAGTACTACACGAAATGCAAATGCGCTACATCACTAAAATGAAGTACTGGATGAAATATCACAAATATTAAAAGCAAAACATCAACAGCTTAACTTTTTGTCTTGTTGGAAATATATTTTTGATATCAGATGTACACAGTTATTCAAAACCAACGCTCTTCTGTCATGAACTCCTACATTTTTGTTCTGAAAGTAAGATTTGAGATGTTAAAAATTCAGCTGTAAATAAGGAAAGTGATTGAAAGCTTTTTCTTTTTTCTTTATCAGCATTTGTGGTTGAGAGCCATAGCTACAGGAGGAAAGGAAAGAATGGCACCTGTAGTTGTCTAGATCTGTATTTATATAGACCTATCCTAAACCAAGATTAGATGGTGTTATGAAAGTTTAGTTTAGAAATTAATTTTATAAAAAGATTATAATAACTATTTATTTGATTAAAACAGTGTAATTGATTTACTGTACAAATTACTCCTCTTCAAAAGTATTACTGTCTAAATCCTATATTTAATTCTTTGCAAGTTAATTTAAATTTATTTTAAATCTTCCATGAATTTGGCATTAATTATCCTCACAGCTGAGATTAGAATCCACCTCTCACCATTAATTATGTCTTCTTTTGCTTCCAAAATATTCATTACTGCTTATTGATCTTAGTAAAGAATTGTTAAGTTTTGTATGAGGATTACACTTAGAATAAGCCTTGCAGAATGAGACATTAATGTGTTTTTAAAATAAACAGCCACAATATCCTATACTATTCATGCTAATCACTAACAAGTTAAAAGTGAGAATTGGATACTAGTCTTAGCAATATTCTTAATAATCATTTCAAAGTATTTAAAGTGAGATGTTTATATAAAAAGTGTATTTTGAGGTTAGATGTTAAATGTTAAATTCTAATACCATATTGTGTAGAAAGGTTCTGCAGTCTGCACGCCTGCATTAAGTCTAATTACATAAGGATAAATTCAGAATTCAATCTACAAAAATATGAGTAACTCATTCTACTTCTTTTTCAAGGGAAAAGTTATTAAACTACAGTAACTAATTATTTAGTAATTACAACCAGCACTGCAATGGAGGATATTGCACATGTGAGGAGGAGTATGGAAGCACTGATGGAATTAGTATGGTATTTCAAATAAGAAGTGCAGAAGGGAATTTCTGCTGATATTTCATGATGGATTCAGTGTGCTAACAATTAAAAAAGAGGGTAAGACTCACATTATTACAAAATGTTATGTAATCAAATATTATATAGCATTTATTTTTAATGTATAAATAGACTTATGTGTCAAGCCAGAATGATTCTGTAAGAATTGTGACTGATAATTGTACTAGTGAATATTCACGTGTGTAATCATAGGGAAACAAATAAAGGTAATAAAAAAATAAATAAATATTACACATACTGTATATATAACAGTTCCTCTTCAGAACTCAAGCTCCTGTTGATGTGACGCCATAGGCAGTTCCCTCCAACGTACTCATGCTCTGAAGTAGTATGTAATCTGTCCAATGGATGGGCTAGGAGCATCATGGGCAGATGACTCACGCTTGATAGAAAAAATCT
>NC_056705.1:30323354-30339836 GCF_018831695.1 Puntigrus tetrazona | reverse complement strand
CAGTTCACGAAATCAGGCTTGTGCTGTGGCATGGCTGTTTCACGCACCAACTGCGCGGTTGTAGAAAGAGAAAAAAATTAACTTTTTTGATCAAACCTTGGTGAGATAATTATAATTATTTTGAAAAACCTCAAAGCGTCATCCCTTTTTGGATTTGGGATTTTTGTATTACAATAATTATGTAGAATGCTTATAGCTAATATTCTGGTAATATGCATGCCTAATGGCAACAAGTTAGAGACCCTAAAATAAAATGTTACAGGCCCTGAATAAATGTTAAAAATCCTGATTGGATATTTCTACACAGTGAAAGAAGACTTCCAAAAAGATCGAAATTATCTATATTTGGTAGATACTAGCTACATAATCTTCAAAATCACAATTTAGACATCCCTATTAAAAAAATTAAAAAACAACAAATAAAACAGACTGTTTATCTAATGTATATTTTGTCATTAGAGCATTCAGCAGTGCTAATGCTAGCTAAAGAACTACTAAGGTGCATCTGTTTGGGTTCTTGGTAACATTAGCCAATAATCATCATGGTTAATTTTCACAGGTTTCAAAATGATTAGCCCGTGGCCTCAGTTTATTCGCTCAAAAATGTGTAAGATAAGATCAGAGAGATCAGCGGTTGAGCAATTGCCATTGAAATCAGTTGATCTCCAGGTAGTATGGACTTTCTTGGTTTGAGTCAGTATTGTTACGATGGGCTAGCTGGCAATGTGTTTAATGGCGTACTTCAGGGTATCATCCTATGAGATGGCTAATTAGAATCTCTGCATATTAAATTATCATAAGTATTTTAACAGAGAACAGGTTACACACTTCAACCTTTAATGCAGCATTTGCTTCATAAGCACTGCATTCCAAAATAACCCTCAAATGGCTTATAATAATGCTACATAATTATGTGCTTGGAATATTCAGATAATATTTTGCCTTTGAGCATTTGGTAATTAGTTTACTAATGCCATGGAGCTAATGAATTGCCAACAGGAATGTGCAAGGTTTAGTCACAGATGGGATTTCGTTAGAGTCGCTTTTACACGATCAAGCGCCTTTGATGAGAGCAATTCTCATTCCACCGTCCTCCATCTTGCGACCTCCACCTAATCCCTAAGAGTCTTGTGCTTCAGCATCGGGCAGCTGTATCAATGCCTCGAGCTCATCTATATGCCACCATGCCTTCAGAGCCCGTGCAGCTGGAGACGCATTTAAAGCCCCATGGAGATCCGACTGCACAAAAGGCTTTACTCCAGATTATAGACATGATTGGACAGAACATTGGGCGAGATACACGCTTTCGGAGCTTGAGATTGGAAATGGCGCAGATCTTCATAAACTATTAATGCATGTTTAGGACATGCTAAGTGACTATAAAAAGCTTTTATCTTAAAATGTCATTGATGGTAATGTGGTGTACCATCTATTTCTACTAGAACATACATGCTATACAGCTCTAAAATATGAGTCTATATATATATATATATATATATATATATATATATATATATATATATATATATATTTAAATGGTAATTATTTTGATAATTTGATTAGGATGTTAGTTGAGATATTCATTGTAGTAACTTTATTTTTTAGGTCTGATAACTAGTTGCTTATTAGCATGCATATTACTAGAATATTAGCCATTTTATTATATTTATTTAGTAATTAAAGCACATAATAATGCCTCATTCCACATGACCTTCATTCCTAATCCTACGCAATGCCTGAACTTAACAACTGCCTTACTAAGTATTAATAAACAGCACATTAGGAATATATCAAGGGAAAGTTGTGGTTAATAGTGAACAAGTGTTAAAAAATGATTAAAAAAATATAAAAAACCCACAGGATGCATTAGTGCGTTTCAAACATGCTAGACAGGACTCAGGAGGCACCAAAGCCAGAAACAAAATGCAGGTGTTGTGAGACATGTTTTGAGTAACTTAACTCAAATACAAAGAATAAGAGACACTAAAACAGCATGATATTTTATTGTGGTCAAAAAAAACTAACATTTAAAGCGTATGTCAAGAAAAACAATTGAAAAACAACAGATGGACACAGAACTCATTCTTTGTGTAGAAAGTCCTGGAATGGGTAACATTTTATTTATTCTACATTAACTACATGTCAGCTACCAGTAGAGTAGAGTATCAGTAGACTGTCTGCTTAAAATCTGCAAACAGCTTATTTGTTGTTCTAAGTTAAGTTGTTCTTAGCAACTGTAGGTAACATCAACTTATTCTACTAACCTAAACTAGTCTACTCATACCCCTAATTAGAGTTAGCTAGCAATTAGTTGACACGCAGTTGCAAAGTTACTTGTAGTTATTAGAACCTCTGTGGCAAGGTCTGTTTTGATTTTATGTTCACTTTTAATGTGGGAGACTGAAAAATCTCATTTAGGGTGCTGATTGGGACTACATCATTTTATTATAGAAAAGTCTCATTCAAGTCATTTATTTCTCACACCTTTTTCATGACTCCCACCTTTGTCTTTCCTCACTTTCCTTCTTCCTTCCTTCCTTCCTTCCTTCAATTCATTATGGTTCAATAATGCTTTACTAGCATTACCTTCCTTCCCCCAGCCTATAGTGAAAGAGCAATTTTCCAACTTTTTTCATTGTCCTTTATTATTTTTTTCATCAATGTCAGTCATGTCAGACATTTCAAACAGGCCACATGTAAATTATGGCCTCTCTATTTTTTCTTCGTCTTTCTCTACACCTATATCTTTGACACAATTTCCAGATGGATCCATTCTGAAAGCTTCAATCTGTTATGCAAATGAGCTGTCCAAGGTGCTCTTCAGTGCATCGCTAATTGTTTATGACTATATGAAGGTATTTACTTAGGTTTTTTTTCCTGGTGTTTTTGCCTGTCTATACGTGTCTTGTCTACAAACTCGTGATAATGTGGTCTAAAGCTTTGTTGTAAGGATGGTTTTGTTGCATGTGGTGAGATTATTTTTAGCATTGGGCGTTGAGCAGTAAGGCCACAACAAACCTTTTGAAATAAATGTTTGTGTTAATATGAAAGGGCAGCTATAATAATGTCCTAAAGTGCGATCAGATGTCCTTCTGTTTGACGAAACAGTCATGGCGTAAATAAAGCCATGTAAATAGGGTAAAGCGTGAATTTTGCATGATGTTAACAACTGCCAGCGAAAGCTGCTTGGTTTGAAAGCTTCACATATCATTATTGACAGTGGATTTTTTTTTTCCTAACAAACCACTGTATTTTTGATAAAGGGCTGTCAGTTTGACTAAATTAGCTGTACATTTTCTGGACAATTTCTAAGATGATAACGTAATGTTATAATGCGGCATAGTATATAATTTCCTCCTAATTTTTTCTTTGTATACCACTGTAAAAACGCGTCTGCACATTTGTGGTCTTATCAATTCAATTTGCAATAAATCCCATGAAATATTCACAAAATGCCCTGAGAATGTCTATTTCCCGGTTTGTTTTCACAAGGACGCTGTTCTAAGACGATATACATTTACAAAATAGATAGGATGAATTCGCTTGGATGGTTATGTTTAAGTTTTGTTGGGGTGAGGAAAAAAAAAGTTAAAAGAGTACAGGAAGACATGAAAAGAGAAGGCACAGTTATCAAGGCAGCCGGTTCAAAAGCTAGTGGGTGGGAAACAGAAAACCCTGGATAGTTTCTCCACAGCATTTATTACTGAGAAAACGACAACGGCCGGTGAACACAGTGTGAGAGGGAAAGTAACACGCTAAGGCTAGGCGCTTTATAGGACAGCCGAAAAAGATCAGAACGGACAGTTATAAAAGATTTAAAACATGAAAGCGCATGGAGGCTGTTCAACCGCCAAAAATCTGAACTAGGTTGACACAGATAGAGATGCTGTAGCCGGCTGTGACACGCTGTCTTGGCGCCTGTATCTAGAGAGGGTTCCGTGCGCTTGATTGGCCTCTTCTTCCACAGAGCTCTCCGGTCAGATTTCCCTGTTCTCTGTCGCAATATAAGCTATCAGCGGAGAGCCTGAACAATAGCAAACCGATACAGACGGGTAAAAAGAGGAAACCGGGTTTTAAATGTACGTTCAGCTACCTTGTTGTCACCGCTGAAGAGTCAAGTCGAAGCTTAGCATGTTTGACGGAAGCATCACCATGGCGTGTGCATCTTTTCATATTACGTATTTGAGACTATTTTAAGCTCTGTATAAAAGGGTTGTAAGTGTTCTGTGAATAGGGCGCTGGTGATGTGTTTGTTTTTGCCTCGCTTCACAAGCAGCTGTGTACAGTAGTAAATACAGTAAGCATGAGTATCCTCAATGTGTCAACTCTCATGCTTCATTTTGCCCTGACTGCCTGTGACAAAGGGCATCATGGAATATTCAATAGCATCCACTGCTGATGTTTGCAAGAATCTAGTAAACGCTGCTATTTTTGCATTTTAACTTAAATTAACCTTTTTTTTTTTTTTTTTTTTGCTTTAATGGCAGCAGTGCACAAGCTGAACCAGTTAGTGTAAAGCCTGACAGTCGTCTCTCGTATTCTCATTCATCTCATTCTTTTCCGTAATATATTTCTTATTTGATGTCATCATCGCTATGTTTTACATTCTAAGAGAAATCATGCAAGTTCGTGTTTCATTGCAGTCTCTGAATCTAAGATTGTCAGCGTGATCTTAGACGCTGCGTTTGTTTCGCTCTGCTACAAGCCGCAGAGAACAGAAGTGACTACAGTGTAAGCCGGGGAATCTCTGTTTTCAAGCCTTGCTGGCAGCCATCCCCCGAGAAAATACAGTGTGTGACAGAACAGAGTTTGAAGAGAGAACAAAAGACAGCGACCAGAAGAGAGAAGTTTGTATATGATTTACTCGTAAGCACTCATGCATATGATGTTATGTATCTTAGAGGAAAAGACCTTTAACCCACATAGATGCAATTTATTTTTTTTTTGTACATGTATCACAGAAACACCAAGTATTATTTGAAGGGCGCATTAATAACATGATGCATGAGTCTGGTAATCTTTCAGTGGTGTTTTTGTTGTTGAATACAAATAATACTAGAAATAAAGCTGAGATAATAATACTGGTTAAATAAATGTATGTATGTATGTAGTTTATTGGTTTTTGAAAATACACTCTTTAATTACAGCCTGTTAACTAAATTGATTTACTATTTACAGATAAATATTTCAACTTCCATTCTCTGAGTATTCTGTCTTAACGTTCATGTTCGCTTTGTGTTTCCCTATACAGATACAGAAGCAGAGAAAACGCTCTGAAAGAACACGTCTCATCCCAAACTCCGAGACTTCTGCAGGAGAACTATGGCATTGAATTCCAGGTAACGCTTGCCGTCACTTTTCTGTAAATTCTCTACAGCAACCATTAAGATATTGATAAACAGATTCCTTTGTCTTTATTTTCCTTGCCCAACCTTCTGCTTTCTTCCTCTCGCTTCGTTGGCTGGGAAGATAAAGTTTCTTAGGGACTATTATGCGATCTCAGCACCGATATGCCCCATGCAAGACGAAAGTACGTCTCTCTTATATTTGCCCTCAGGAGCTTGGGCAGGAAAAAATCTCCTCTTTCTCTTTCTCCTCCTCTCCTCTGGAGTGGTATTTACAATGCAAATGGTTTGTTGTCCGACAGAATGGAGCAGAGGAGAGATTTTTATCGTGCAATTTGGTAAACAAATGCAGGGCCTAGAAGAGGTGCTCTGGCCATTGAGGCAGACAGTGTGCTGAGATTGAACCGAGGCTACATGGGTGTGGGCTTGACCTGATTTCAAGAGCGTCCCTTAAGAAACAGATCTTTATGTAAGACTATGCCTTGTTAAACACAAGCCTGCTCAGTCTTTTTAGTGCCACTGATAATAGTGATAATCTCACTTTATATATGTGTGTGTGTGTTTACTGAAGATTGCATTTAACGGTGTCATTAAATAATTAGTAATGAGCAGATCTTTACTTCAGAATTTTGACATGCATCCGAAATGGATGTGAAACGGATTTTTGAATTTGATCATGATTTTTTTGGATGGGATGGGTTAGGTGAATCCTAAGCCCCCATTCATGCTGTCAGAAACACGTTACGTCAAAACCACACGCGATCGAGACCGCGCGGAGACAGGATGCAAAGCGTGTCCAGCGATGCAACAAAGTAGCAAAAAAGTTTAACTCTATGCAAATGAGCAGCGCATTTCGCAGCGTGAGCAGGTCTTAATACCCAAATTGCCTGCCTAAATGTCACCAGATATCAAATCAAAAATCCTAAACTTAAAAATATGCACCGATAAACACAGTTAAAGAAGTATACAGTCAGAAATAAAATAAAGAAAAAAAGAAGCAAACTGAAACGAATATAAAAATACACTGATGATGTAAAAAGTGCTTGTTTTTCTAAAAAACCTAAAGCAACTTTCAACAATAGACTGTTTTGTTCTTTTCTTAGTTTACTTGAAAAAATCAAATAAAATAAAAGTACTTCACGTATTGGGCGTAGTCTTCACTGTATGATTCTTCAAAATAATACAGATTACTGAATACTGACAATTAATTTTTAATGCATTTCTTTATCGCAACATGCTTTAATCTAACAAGTTATCCATGCAATTGCAATGGTCAGTATGTTTCGATTAGTGCTACATCATAGACAACAGCTCTTTTTTTAGACTGCATTTACATTTTAAGAAAAAATTAGCCCGGTCTCATGAAATGTATATAAATAGTGTGACAAATGAAACAGAAAAATTGGGGTAGATACACAAAAATGGACTTTGATGTGAAATATGATTTTTTGGCATGCGTATTATATACATTTTATACAATACACATCTACCCCACATCCCTAATCCTACACAGCATGTACGTTTTTCTTTTGTTTATTTATACACTAAATCAAGAATTTGTCATATCCATTTTTACTATTTCTGGCATAATTCACTATGTTACTTTTTCAAGTGCGTTTACATTTCTGTGGAACGGACATCCTCATTCCTGGGATGAATCATTCCTTTCAGAAAATAAAAATCCTGAAAAGATAAAGACTAAAAAAAGAAATAATCTGCATCAGTACTTTTATTTTGAAATATATTTAGGCTTAGACTTACAACTATACAAAATAAATGAAACCCAATTCAAGACCTGTATTAAGTTAGGATTTTTGCATTAAATAAATGTATCCTGTTTTAGGATGTTTTTAATAGCTTGCTGGATATGTTGCTGAAAAAGTCCCTTACATTAATTGCATTCATCTCATTATTGTTTAAGCTAAACTGAGAGAAAAACGAAGGTAGTGTCAGAGAGGAAGAGGAAAAACTGAAAGAATCAGGGTGTGAGAGAGAGAAGGTGAGAGAAAAAGTGAGGAGACAGACAGAAAAGAAGGGAGTTCTCTCAACCAGAAAATATGATGTGGCAAATTGCGATTCTTTCTGGTCACCGTTATTTGATTCTATTTCACTGTGCCGTCCCTGAGAGAGGGATGGATGCCGGATAGAGTGTGTCTGTGTACATGGCATGCGTGCGTGAGGCTACATTTCTCTGCCCAAGGCTTCATCCCAGTCCAGTCACAGCACACACACACACACACACACACACACACACACGCACACACAGACACACACACTCACTCAATCCCTTTAGCAGTGGCGGGATCAGGCCTGCAAGCGCTGTAACATGACAGTGTGGGACTCTGATAGGCTTTCACAGTGTGGGGAGCTGAATTACAGGCGTATACCATAATCTGCTTTATATGAAAAGTTATAATGATTAGACTTTCTTTTTATGGAGTTGCAGTCAATTTTTTAAATTGCTTTTACACAGCATGCTTTTATTTTTACTCTCATGTCAGCTTTTTATATATTGGAGACTTGACTTTCTCCTTCTGATATTTTTCTGATATTGAAATATCCCAGCCTAATCATTTACATCAGAGTTTGTCTGTGGATTTTTCTAGTAATGGAAAACTAGAATAAGGCATGTAACAAATTCATTGAAAACCCCCACATCTTATTTTTTTCCAAAATCTTTCACGTCCATTCAAACAAAACGAAGGTCAAAAGGATCAAAAATGGATGATGCCTTCTCCTCACGCGACCCCCTCATAGTCTCGCTGTCGCCACAGACCATAGGGGTTCACACTTAAACCTCAACTGACCATTTCAACAACTGTGTAATCTGTTCGCTATCTCCCGATGAGCTTCCAGTCAGCTTGATCACATCAACACAGGCCCAGTTTTCACGCATCACACGCATGAGCATAAGTCCTGTTTTCATACCAACACCACTTCTTAATGATGGACCTAATAATTCAATGAGAGCGCAAGAGAGTAGCTGTAGGCACTTGCAGATCGCTGGTAATGCTGTTTGGCTGCCATGACGACCGCTGCAGCAGAGGCGAGGTTTGATTACAGGGCTTGAGTCGAGACTAAATGTGTCAGGTAGTCTACTGAACCGACTGATTTGCATATAAACACATTTGTCACGAATGTTTATTAATCGGGAGTTTGGTAAGCAATTCTAATTAAATGTTACACACACACACACACACACACACACACACAGTAATAATGATTTCCGACAAAATACTGCTAAAAATTTAAATATACACACATATAACTTAATAATGTATGTTGTCAGTGATTTAACATTTTGTTTTATGGACAGTATTGGCTTATAGTTGTGATTAGCGAGAATTTGGTCCCTAAAATGTCAGCTGTTTCAGCTTTTCTCCAGCTTTAAAATGAATATGAAGTCAGTCACAGGCTTCAAGGTCATAGACTTTGACAGATTTCATTTCTCATAGATTTAGAGGGCTGATTAATTTTACAGTGAATTTAGCTCGGGGCATGTTGTTAAACCACAGCTTCCATTCAATGGCCTGTTATTGTAGACGTTTCAGGAAAATCAAAGCGGTTCAAAAGCAAAAGACAAAAATATATAATTTCAGAAACTAACAAATTTACACAAAATATACAGATAGTAGTGTATGGTTAACAATTGGTATAATTAAATTATAAACTGCAATGCCTTCATCTCAAAAATCCAGTTACAAAACCAGTGGACAGAGTCCTTTCTACTAGATGCAAAGCTACTGCTGGACTTTTAACTCAAACCTACATCTTTTGTTCTGTTATTGTGATCAAACGAATGCCCTTCAGAGTTTTACCGTGGAGCTAATGGATTTCGTGCCATCTAGAAAAGGTGCATTAACACAGAAAAGTGTATCTGTGGGGAAGAAAGGATATTAGCAGTTTGTGCCAGGGTTAATTGCCTCGCTTAAGGTCATAAAGGTGGTAGAGTGGGATTATGACCTATGTAACCATCATTTGGTGGCTCGTTCGCACTCCTCAGCGGGCTATGAATCCAACCCCAACCCCTACAGTCACCCTGGGAATTCATGGCCTGTTGTGTAAGTGCTCCATGCTGGCGAGAGCACATTGGATCTGTCAGCACTCATTGAAGCTTCAGCAGATGAGAAGGTGAGAAAAGGGATGGAAAACAGCCGAAGGGTAAACAGAAAGAGACAGAGAGAGATGAAAAGATAGAAGGACTGAAATACAAGCGCTCATTCCTCACAGGGTTTGGAGGTTACGCCTCACTGTTGGTGTGTTGATCCATGGGCTTGTGTGGAATTGAGGTGGCTTCTACATTTTCAGCTGCAGCGCATCGATTAGCCATTTGCAGAAAAAAAAAAGCGGCCATTTTCATTCCAGGCATAGACATGATTGATGCAAAGGTTTTATGGTTTTAACATTTGGCTGCTCTCTCTCTCTCTCTCTCTCTCTCTCTCTCTCTCTCTCTCTCTCTCTCTCTCTCTCTCTCTCTCTAAATTGAAAAGGCAAGCAGGCTAGGCAGCTGGTTGCCATAGCAGTAGTCTAATTGCAGAGGCTCTCAAGAGCAATGCATTGTGGGTAGTTTGTGAGATGAGATGAAGGCATGGAGATTGGTGACTGCTCCGAGGGGTTGAGGAACATGGTTCTCTCTGCAGGGTGGGTGAGCTAACAGCCTCTTAAATCAGGGACTTCTGACAGGCCTTTTTATTTCTTGCTTTCTGCATTTTGCTATCTTACAGTTTTCATCTGCCAGCGTACACTGGTTGCGCTCCCACTTTTGCTCTTGTAGATGCTTTTGTTCTCTTCTTGTTTTCGATAATCAGACGGTGTAAGCGTAAGATATAGCGTTCAACCAATGTACACGTTGGAGAATCATATTTCTCTTCTAATTGGCCCTTAATGGGGGCCATCAGTTGACTCATTTGTCTTCTCTTAAAGTGATACATTCATGTAGAGGCAGGAGCCAGAAGGATAATAAATCATAACTCGTCTCAGGAGAATCTGTGGGCCTTTTCATCGGGCTGAAACTGGCAACTGCATTGTAAATGATGTTTGTATCCTCCGTTCAATCGTTTTGGATCTCATCATGAAATCTGCTCATAACTCCGCATTTTCTAACCATTTGACTCTTGCGCTGTTTACCATTTACATGATCGTTTTCTATTTAGCAGAAGTAGCGATCGCTGCAGGCAGCCAAAACAAGCTGAATCTAGATTACGATTTCTGTTTACTGATACAGTATAGCTGTAGATATGTGTAACATCACACTTTATTTTTTATTTCAAAAACTATTCTCTGTAGATATAGATGTATAGATATAGGAACTCCCTTTTGATTACGACTTCCTTGTTTCACAGGGAATGCATTGATAACCTATATTGATAATCAATGCAACCTTGAAATTTCATATTTGAGAAGAAAGTCACAGCTGGTCCATGTCCATGTCAATGAGTGTAAAAGCCTAAATGGTCCCTATATATGCGCTTTCTCTATATGAACAATCATGTCATCAAGTAGTCGACAGCATATTTCCATTACAAAACAAGATTGTTCCTCACAACTAATTTTTATATATATTTTTATTTCTTCAGCAGCACACAAAGACGGGCCTCTTTTCTTACATTCAGGGGTGTCCTGTGGGCTGTTTTTTAGGATAGTTTTCTACATGATTTCATTCGCTTTCGTTCCATCTTCAAGGCATCGCATGAAAGTTCTCGGAATAATCATGAAAACCGAGGAGAAAAGAGAAGAAGCGTGAAACGTTGCCCTTTGAACACAGATTACGGATGCAGTAAATCCCGAAAGTATTAAAACCTGTCAACAACAGCGCTTGAGTTGTTTTGTCTATGAATGTTTTTTTTATTGTATGAATTAAACTTTCCTTTGATTTAGTTTATGGCTACCTGCTTTCACGTCACCTAAAATGTCTACAGGGTAAGTTTCGAATTTAAATGTAGAACTTTTCCAGCACTGACATTGACCAGTTTGACACATTTTCACCCTTTATCACCAGCCATTTGGGATTTATGAAGCATTATGTTTGCAAATCCTCAGTTTGAGCTGTGTAATTATGTAAATACAGTCATATTTGCCTCATGTTATGAAATTTTATGGCCAGAGCCCTCAGTAGCTGAGTAAACCTCATCATCGTTTCTGCGGTCGCACTATTAGTGGAAAATGATGGCATTTCAGTCCCTTTTACTCTACGTCGGGGTGCAACACACTGCTTTTAATGATACTCGTTGCATACGCTTGCGTGTGTGTGTGTGTGTGTGTGTGTGTGTTTTTAAAACAGCCATGTGTGGTTTAAACGTGGGCCGTGATACATTAAAGAAAGCAAGTGTTTGTAATACTACTCATGATACCAGTTAAATTGAGCTCTTTTCATAGTTCATAACAATGTAATTAGGTTGTCATTTACAAATATGCTCATCATTAAAGTAGATGACAGCTGTCGTAATTTAAGGAATCATTGGCAGACACTATGTTCATAAAATCTTGTGTTATCATACGGGACTATGCTAAGCCTTTAATTTCCCTCATATGGCGGACTCTGCTAACCCTTCCACTTATTACAAATCTGATGGCTTTGTGGCTCAAGTTCCCAAAATATCACTGTTTTGCTGAACATCGCAGCTTTTTTACTGTCTGACAGCTCCTTGATTCATTTTCTCAGGTTTGCTTTTTATATAAAGCATCAGATGCATGCTAATTGTCTCCTTGTGTCCCTCTCTCAGTTGTTCGTGACATCTAAGGAGGGGTGTGTTTGTCATCTGTGTTGTCGTATCCAGATGTTTGGGCTTCTATATACCTTGTTATCAGTCTTTCCCAGGGCCCTGCTGTCACAGTCTAATTGCTTGGTTAGTTAATAGTTCAGATCCATCAAGCTGGATGTGTGTAAGTGTTTGTGCACGAGTGTCAGCGCGCGTGTGTGAAAGCATGACTGATTGCACTCACTCTGTTTGAGTGAAAACAGTTCTCCCACCACTTGCTCCAAAGCCAGCAGCCAAATGCAGTCCAGCCAATGAGAAAACGTCCTGCCAGTCTTTGCTATGATCCGCCGATCACAAAGAATGATCGTGTTCATACTCCTGATGACAATGTAGAAGGTCAGTGTGTGCGTTTACATGCGTGATCTTACACTGTGTGCTCAATAAACCATCAACCATCATGTGAACATGGTTTAAGCCAAACACTTTGTTTGATGTTTGCCCTTTATCCTGACTTCACTTCACCATGTAAACATCTGTAATGAAGCTTACTTGTGGTGCACATGTCTATTTGCATTTTAACATATGCCCCAAATTTATTTTGTGTCAGTAGGACTAATGTATTGGTTGGTTGACAGATTGATTTTTTTTTTTTTAGACCAGCAATAGTATATAAAACCTGTCAAAACCTGTTAATCTCAATGTGAATTAATACAATAGCAACCTACCGTTAAGACTTAATTTGTTAATCCATTAGCTATTAAAAATAAAGAGTGCTTTTAACAGTATAGATTCCTGTGAATATTTACATGTACTGAAATGTTACTTGCTTTTGCTGTTTTTTGGTTTTATTTCAACTTTTGCTGTTTTCGTTTTCGTTGTGTTGTGATGTAAAGAGCTTATCTATTTGAACCTCTTAACACCTGAGAATTTTTTTGAATGATATTTCATCCATACGTTATGCTATGTCCTCGGTTGAGGATATCAGGACTCAAAAACAATAGATTTTTCGTTGTAGTTTTCAAGATTTTGCTAAATTTGTATAACAATGATTCTCAACTATGTTACACCATAATTATTTGATAATTGGCAATTCTGCCAAATGTGTGTAAAATGGTCATAAACAGGTTTTCTCATTTCTCAACATATCATGAAAGAAGAAATAATTGGAGTAATAATTGACATAATAATAATAATAATATAATAATTTCTTTCCCTATTCATTTGATATGTCTCCCAAAATGCATAATAAACATGCTTTTAGTCCAGCTGTCCTCATATGAGTCATATTTTGATGATGTGAAACCCCATAATATTTTCCTGAGATGTTGATTTATGACACATTTCAGACAAATTAATTTCAGACATTTGAAGCCCAAAGAGAGGGAGTGCTCACAGTTAAACAGGACATCCGGACATGTATAATCTCAGAGAAATTCACTAAAATATAATCTCTTCATATGAGCAGTCTTAAGACGGTAAAATAATTGTTTCTTCGGAAGAAGAATATGGCCAAAAAGGAATAAACTAATTTAAATAGAGCATCTACTTGATCTGAATTATTTTACTGTGCAGCAGTAAATGCTGTTTGCTCATGCTAATGCAATGCTATGCTAATTCTAATGGTGCACATTAGGCATTAGACTAATAATGTTTAAAAACTGAACTTTATTGTAAAGTTTTACTAATCCCTTGCAGCCAATTTGGCACGAATTTTCCTTTTCAGCATTATAGCGTATACACAAAAAGCTGGACATTTTTCATATGAAGTATTTCTCTCTTCTTAGAAGTTTGATTAGCATAGAGAGGTTGAGCGTAGAGCCCGCATTACGTAGGCAGTCTCTCGTGCTTTATGCGCTCTTGGACGGAAGCCATGATTGTATTTGTTAAATGAAGTCTGGGGGGATGGCAGGACCCACATAGGCTTGGTTTCTGTCGGCTGAGCAAAAGAAATGGGGTCCTAAAGAGCTACCACAATGTGAATGACATCAGAGTTTTATTGGACTTGCTTGAGATTGCGAGAAGAGAAAGAGACGTGACCGCATAGACGCATTAAATCAACATCAGATTAAACTAATCGCGCTCATACTTGCACGCCCGACGGATGTGATCAGCATACACACACAGGAACATATAGTTGATTACAGAGCCGCAGTCCTTCAGCACACACACACACACGCTGACATGCGTGCAGCAGAGAGGAGAGATTCCCCCTGAAGCGTGTTTGCCGTTTGAATTATCTGCACCAGTGACACTGATTCTGACAAATATGTCCAGGGATATTCCTGTGTCCTGGCGTACTGGTGCTGAGGAAATGTCCTGTCTCTCTTCATTAAGTCCATTACTACACACACACACACACACACACACACAAAGCAATTTCACTCCGCTGGTCTCTCGTTCCTCTGTCATTTTGCCACCAGTGCAGGTGAACCCTTATGTGCGCGAGAGTGTGTATGTGTGTAAATGTATCTGTCTGTGTGGGTTTTTTTTAAGTTGATAGAAACATTGAAAAAGGCAAAGGTGGAATTACTTCAATTGCCTTATTTCCTTTCTGCCCAACCAGCTTATCGAATTATTCTGGAATTTAGTATCTGCTCACGTTAGAGAATGCACAGTATTCAGTCTTTTTAAAAAAATGAAGCCGAGCATCAGTTCATGTCAGTCAAGCTCGCATCGGCTGACAACCAGCTGATCCGCGTCTACGTATAGGAATTCAACACATAGCAGTCTGCCTTCTATTTAAGTTGCATTTTGAGCTACACTTAACCTATCGCGCCGTGCCACACTCATCCCAAGCTCCTCCTCTATCTTACAGCATCAGCACATCTGGAATTATTCTTTTCTTTCTTGACGTGTAGTTGCAACATCTCATTTTAGATAGTATAGTATAGTATAGTATAATGTAATGAAATACAGCCGTTGTATCAACGATGCAACGATACGTTTGTTAAAACCTTAATTATTGTTATTTGGCGAAAAAAATCTTTTGGTCTTTAGACAAATGCATCATGCAATCAGTGATCTCTGGAGTGTTTAGTGTCAGTCTTGGAAAGACATTTTTGATTATAATATGTGTTTGAAAAAAAGTGTTTAATTAGAACTCTGCACGATTGTGGTGATCTTTTATGTAGAATATAATATGTGATGTATAAGTTTTTGAATTTGAATATGAAATTCCATAACGTAACGTTTTTTTGTTTTTGTTTTTTTATCAATAGAATGTTAGAAAAACAGTAGTAGCAGTATGTCACTCTTTATCAATTTTATTTAAATTTTAACTTTTAAACAGTAGGTTGCCATTATTTTAATAAGAAAAATTTAGTTGGACAGTTTGTCAAATAGAAAATAATGTGCACCAGAAATCACTTGCATATTATAAATTATATTAAAATAGAAACTCATTATTTTAAATGGTAAAAATATTTTATCCCTGTATTTTTTTTATGTATGCATCCTTGATAGACATAAGAAAAACATTTGAAATCTTACGGTTTCCAAACCTTTGGCTGGTAGTGTACATATGTGCAGTCAGACTCAAACTAATGTAGCAATTCTGAAAACACACTCAAAATATTAGAGACTCTTTATTATGGGCAGTAAGCAGTTTATTGTGTCCCAGTGTGCGTGCATCATTTAGCTGACTGCAGGAACACATTCTCAGCATTGCTCTTCTTTTTCTGTTCCTCTTCCTTCCTCTCTCTCTCTCTCTCTCTCTCTCTCTCTCTCTGTCTCTTCCTTCATCCCTCTCCCTGTGGCTCCTTTTAAAGTGCTAATGTGTGCTGAAAGAGTGTGGAAATTCATACTCTCCCAGGCATTCATTACTCCCTAGATCTTCCTTACTTAGTAATAAAAAAGAATTAGGCTTTAGTTAAGGGTGTTGATATATAGGTCTTATAAAATTTTATTCTTCAAGTGCCTCTATGAATCCTGTGCCAGTTCTTTTTCATGAAAAACTAAAAAGTAAGTGGAACGTTCCACTAAACCGCTATGGGATGTTGCACTTTGGGCATCTCAATTAGAGTTCTGGTTCATGGAGTTTTTGCTTCCTGTCAACTGTAAACTATATATATATATATATATATATATATATATATATATATATATATATATATATATATATATATATCAATGCATAAAGGTGTAAAGGAGCAGAAATAAATTGTTAGGAAAGAAAGAAAGAATATTCGGTCACACTTTATATCAGGTGGCCTTAAATACTATGTAAGTATTGTCTTCATATAGTGCTGCAAAACAGGAGGTTGTATGCAGCGGTGTGTGTGTGTGTTTCGGTGGTTTTTTAAATATGTGTGTATGTGTATATTCCAGGTGGTGGACCTGTACTGGGAATTGATCCAGAGGAGTGGGACAGTCCAGAGCTGCAGAGACTACGGATGAAATTACTGGAAGAATGTCTGAAGACTTCAGCTGGTCCATGCTTT